>NC_071308.1:6841579-7144760 GCF_027563975.2 Plodia interpunctella | reverse complement strand
CTTTCGGCATTCTCCGGCTGTTCGTGCGGGAGAAGCTTCGCGAGCGCGTGCACACAGTGAGCGCGCCTCAGCTCGGCTCGCACGTGCCTCGCGCCAGCCTGCCCAAGCAGCTCGGCGGACAGTTGGAGCCGGACCACGCTGCCTGGTGAGAGATGAGATATATCTTCTATCATAGTTGGCTGTAATGTAGGAGTATCCTAATCCTATCTATTTGGATTCTACAGTTTAGAGTAGCGCGAAATTTCCATAAAAATTGAGCTGTCCTTTCTGATGCGGGTAGAAATTCTCGTGGCGAGACGAACCTGGAATTCTGCTGTTGATTCTGCTGAACTGCCTTCAAGGCATGGCTAGGCTAGGACTGTACTTAAGAACCAGAAGCTAGCTTTTGAGCTATCAGAAAACTCTGTGACCTGTCTATTTCCTTTGAGCTAGTTTCTTACTATAGTCTTTTAGAAGACAACTGAGTCTACGAAACTTCTTTTTTGGGTCAGGCGTATTTATTTATTTATTAACACACAAAACAGATTACAATACAATAATTGATCAATTACAAGCATTTGTTGGTATTGTACTAAATTATAATCCAATGAATGTTTGCCTAAAAGCTTTTAAACATAATATTTATAATATACTATTGAACACTATTTCGTGAAATAGAAACTATATTTCGCGAAACACTTATATATTGTAATTCTATATTCGTATCTTTCCCCTCGTATTTTCTAACACAGAATCATTTGGGTGTTATTTTATTGCGTCGTAATTATATTTAGTTTGGAAGATAAGGTGTTTAATATCTGAATAAAACTGGTCTATTCTAATATTGGTTCTTGTTTCCAGGTTGGAACACTGTAGAAACTGTTACACGAACAATATTCAGGCATCCAAACTAGACGGCATCGACGAATATGTAATCAGCAATCACATACCCGCTGTCAAACCACAAAATGGTGAGAACTAATATAATATGTAGAATAGGTGAAGTGAAATTAAGTGTTATATATGGCTTAATGTTATAATGGTTACTTTTATAAAATACGTAATGGAGCTTCGCTTCCATGGGAATATCAGGCTGAGAAACGTACCGTATATTTTATTTTAGGTTTCATTCTACTCTCATTATCATTCAAATTTTAACAAAAGAATTGTGAAACTCCCGTGGGAATTTCGGGATAAAAAGTACCCATTCCAGGTTATTCTACCCGTGTACCAAATTTCATAACAATCGGTGCAGTAGATAATACGTGAAGAGGTAACAAACATACTTTCTTTCGCATTTAATAGTTGGGATTGGCATAATCTGTGCTGGGTTAATATTAATTTTGTAAATGCTTAATTTTGTATAAGATTCTTTCCTCTAGACATTTGGCGAATAGCGGTCGAAACGCTCGTCTGTATCACCCACCCGAATGTCAAATTTCATCGAAATCCGTCCAGTAGCTCTCTAGTGTAAGAGTTTCAAATATCCTCACAAACTTTCACTTTTATATTACAAGTAGGAAGTAAGATTACGTATGTTTTTATATTAGAATGGTTATTTTTATAAAAATAAGCAGGTCTTATGTAAATATTATATATTTATTTTATAGGTACGAGAATGGTTACTTGTCACGCAAAAAATACATGCATGGCTAATTATGATAATTAAGCGCGATTGTAAATCTACCTAATTAAAGTATTTTTATTGTAAAGTAAAATTGAATAACATTAATTTTATGATAATGTATATGTAAATAAATAGCTCTTTGATATCATATAATCATTACAACTTGTTGATAGGTTCTTAAGAGCTTGCTTAGCTTCACCTTTTTAGAATTCCTTAAATTTGTTCAAATCCAATATACTATGCGCATGATTCCTTGAAATAAACCTGAAGTAAATGCCAGTTTAATGTATCTGGCATTTCAAACATTTAGCTATTCACCATGAATCAATAACAATAAAACATTAAAAGATATTTCTGTCCGCATTTTCAACCTATGAGCACGATTTGTTTACCGCAATAGTATTTTAAACATGATTGTGTATTGTTTCAGGTATAATAGATCGGGCGGTCGAATGTGACATGACTAGCGACCGCGCCGCGCGGACGGACACCGCAGACATGCACATCAGCGGGGACCCGCCCTACAACTGTGACCATAGCCCGCTTAGGTACCAGGATATATCATTACGTAGTATAAAACAAAGTAGCTTCCCGCTGTCTGTCTGCTCCTATGTATGCTTAGATCTTTAAAAGTACGCAACAGATCTTAATGCGTTTTTTTATGGATTAGGTGTTAAGATTTATATGTATACAACATGCACAACATTGTGCCCGTGCGAAGCCAGGGCGGGTCGCTAGTAGGTACTATATAATTACCATACAGGTAAAGATGGCCTTCAAGTTTTCCAATTCTCATCTACTCCGTAAGGGATAAAGTCCGTGTCTCCCTGGTGTTACAGGTATCCACCTCCTTGCCTGCTTGATAGGAACAGATGGTAGGGTTACCAGGTTATGCACAAATCGTACTCAAATGGACAATAAACCTATCCAAGCAATGACTTGTGGTAACCTTATGCAAATTATCTTGTACAAGGATTTTACACGGGTATATTACGCCTATGTGTGAAACTAACGAGGAGTTGTCATATCGCTAAATAGTCGTTAAGCGAAGTCAGAAATGAATAGAATAAATTTTTCACAATAGACTGTTGAAATACTTAAGTCCTGGAAAATTATGTTCCTCATTGGAATACACGTTCGCATATTTAATTTGAATGAACTATTACACTAACACTCCGTGTTCAAGTATGTCTGATGACTGTTGACGCCATTCAATTTACCCAAAATCGCAAATTCGCCCCTATTACCGTGTTATAGAGGTCCAAGCAGCTGACTTTATAAACATAGATAAAATACAAAGACTAAATCCTTTTCACTTTGCCTTTTACAAGATTCGGAAGAGACAATTGCCAAATGAAAAAAAAGAAACAAAAAATCCAAGAAACATCAGTAACGTCAATTTTGCTACTGTGTTTGTTGAAGATAATGAATTTACTTTAGAATGCTATACCACAAACTATACAATACTGCCAGTAGCTTTGCTTAAAAAAATATGTCTTTTGAAGATGCTCTGTATGCTCAGGACTCAAAGGTTGGTTCGTTTCAGGCACTCACACGGATACAATGGCGACGTCAAGGGCAGGCATACTAATTCCACGGATGACGACGATTTAGATATAAACAGTGAGTATATTTATCTTCAATCTTTTGTATAGTCAAATATATGTATTTATGAGAATGGCTATTTATATATTTTGAAGTGTAGACATTCATTGTAAATTTATCCATATTTCCAAGACTGACACGCTAGCGATTGTGTAAAAACAGATCTTAGATGATGAGTCAAAGAAAAGCAAATTATGCTAACAGATAATTTGCCTTTCCCGAGCCATTAAGTTGAATTCCAAAAAAGGTTGCTTTATATTAAATGTGTACCTATCCGTTATTAAACGGATTCGATCCCTATTGTCAGAATATCATTTTTTAAAGTTGGTTAAAAATTAATTCCATGCCGATAATTTGTACAAATACTGCCTAACATTGTGCGAAAAAAAAAGTTTACGAGTGACATGTGTCTTTTTGACTAGTTATTATTTCTGTATATTTTTATATACTTTTACGTAGAAATACAAATTATTTATACTATTTATGAGTTCAGATAGACCAAAATTGGGTACGTCCTTTCTTTTTTAATAAAGTAACAACAAATATCTCAAAATTTGTACATGGTTTAATTGTTACGTTTGTATGTCGAATTTATTGGTTGAATAAAATACGCATTTACGCGTTATTATCGAGCCACGTCTAATACTCGTCGAACCCTGTTTTTTTCTGAATCCTAAGAGATTCCTTAAAATTCCAACAAAAAAGGATGTTATGAAAACATGTAGCGCAGAGTAAATCAGTGGATTTAACGACTGTGTGCTCCGAACCATATCGAGGAGCGTTAAATTGATTTTATTGCATTTGTACATGGGCTTGTATAGTGGATATGTTGCGTCTTGTGCTGCCGGCTCTGTTGTGTTGTGATTGCCGTTTCATTCCATTGCACATTTTGTTACATATGGTTTTTAAAGTGTTCAGAATGAGAAAATATGCTAGAAGTGTTCGTTTGTTTTTGCTTGTTTGTGCGATTGTTGCATTACTGTTACTGTCGAATAATGCAAAGGATAATGTTGGTGATAGTCAAGCGATTATGATTTTGAAAGGTTAGGTAAATAAATCTGATAGTTGTGTTTATCTAATTTTGAAAGATTTTGAAAAAGCTTTCTTCCTTTCACTTATATGGGTTGGATATGAAAAAAATATTAAAAAAGTTATTTGATCTCCTATACAAATTTGTAATACAGCTGAGAGAAACTTGAAAATGTACATACATTTAAAAAATTAATATCTATTTTTCATTAAACTTGATATATTCCATGTTTTGAGAATATTTAAAAAAAAATTGCTGGTGTTTGAAAGTCCACCTTGAATACCTACCTAACCTAAGTTTACGCGAAAACGTACCTGAAAAGGTGCAGATTCTGAATAAAAGTTGGATTTTGAAAACCCTAGACGGTGATTGGCCCGGCGCTGACCAGTAAAGTTGGCTAACTAGTACTGCAACCACTGCTAGTAAAGCAACCACTTCTTTGGATGGGTTCTTTGAAATCTTTGGGTACTTATTTTTCTAATTTCGCTTACACCGTAGTGTCATCAATAGATACCATTATTCAGAATTAATTTCTTTTTTCTTGAATCCCAATAACCGCGTCGCATCGAACTATCTCACCCATATTGTATCAAGTAAAAACGTTAATATTACTTTTGTGAATGGAACGAGAGAGCACCTAGTTTAGCTTCCGGGTATGTACGTAGCGGTGTTGTTTGTTGCAGCGCGCGGCACGTGGTCGTCGGGCGAGGCGTCGCCGACGTCGCCGGCGCTGTCGGACGAGGAGTGCGGCGGCGGCGCACGCGGCGAGGCGGCGGGCGCGCTGGCGGAGCGCGTGCGCGCGCTGGGCCGCCGCGGCCTGCACGCTGAGTACGACGAGATCCGCGCGCGCCCGCCCGCGGGCACCTTCCACCATGCCAAGTGAGTCCACGAGTAGCAAGCACTGCTTCCACACCACCTCACTTTTACATCATCACTTCGTTTATGTTCAAATTAGTTTCTTTTAGTGTTCGAACGAAATTGAACTTTTCGGCCTCGCTCGGTTTCTGAACGACCCACAATAATTGACGAACACCCATTTTTTGGCCGCAATCAAAAGTTCAAAATCAATATCTCTTTAATATGTAGATATTTGCATGACCCACGATGGTCCTTGTCTACGAATAATTGATAAACCTGCGATTATCTTTCATATTTTTAAGATGGTCCTAATCAGATCTTTTCTCCCGTTAGATTGCCGAGTAATCTAGCCAAAAATAGATATACGGACGTACTTTGCTACGACCACTCGAGAGTACTGCTCTCGCAAACTGACCCCGACGACCCCACCACCGACTACATCAACGCTAACTACGTTGACGGCTACAAGCAGAAGAATGCCTTCATTTGCACACAAGGTAGGTATTTTCAAGATATGACAAAAATCACATATGAGGTCATGTGTCATTTTTGTCACATTCAAACGCTCTATACTAAAATACACTTGAGGTCACATACAAACAATTTGTTCTCAAGGCTAAGTTTGTTCGTTCGACAGCTACTTTTAGTTAATAAATTTTTAATGAAATTTAAAATTGAATTATACATTTTTTTTTTCAAAATTTACCTACTTCCAACCGACTTAAAACTATTCTGAAATGATCTAGCTGCAATGTTGTTGCAAAGGCATGTAATACATTCTTCTAGTATCTATCATCTTCCAGTCACCTTTGTATTGTCGACTATTATTGGCGGAAGCGTTTATTTAAATTGAGTTTCCAGGACCACTCCCCAAAACTTTTGGCGACTTCTGGCGCATGGTCTGGGAGCAAGGGACATTAGTAATCGTGATGACCACGAGGACAGTGGAACGAGGTCGAGTCAAATGCGGGCAATACTGGCCCTTAGCTCCGAACACGTCCGCGCAGCACGGCGGCTTCGCGATCACTAACGAAGCTGTCGAACAAGAAGACGATTATACTGTCACGCATCTTGTGCTCACTGATTTGAGGGTAAGGGATTATTTATTTTATTCAGTTCATTTTAATTTAATCCTTTTCAGTTTTTGAACGATTGAATTGAAATCAAGACAAAAATTGGCGACAGAAAACCTACAATATTATACATGGAAAATTCTGTCTGAGGGCGAAGTGCGGGTTTGCATTTCACTTCTCACTATCGAATCGATTCGAAGTGACACGCAGTGAACCAATCTCATTGCGGTGTGGTTGTCGTTGCGTCACAATGGCACACTGTGATTGGTTAGCTGCGTCTCACTGCAAGCAATGGTGAGATGTAAATAGCAAAGTCGCACTACGCACACTGTCCGTTGGTCACGTTTTCACGACTAAACCCTTGCGTCGATTTTTATATTTGGAGGGACGTCAATGACTTGTAGTCATAGATTATGACATAGATTATTGTGATTATTGTTGTAGCAATGATCGTAGCAGTCAGTTCCGTTGCTCCAGGTTGCGCGGTAGGAAGGTAAATACCAAGTAGACCACATAGGAATAATGTTGAATGTTGCAGTCGGAGCAGTCGCGGCACGTGTGGCACGGACAGTACACGCGCTGGCCGGACTACGGCGTCCCGGGCGGCGCCGGCGCGGGGCCCGTGCTGCGCTTCCTGCAGCGCGTGCGTCGCGCGCAGCACCAGGCGCGCCACGAGTGAGTACTACACGAATTTTTCCCTTTATACGTTTATTTATAAACATTATTGATGGACCATTTATCTATTGCAGCCTTGGTGACGCATGGGCGGGACACAGTAGAGGGCCCCCAATCGTAGTGCATTGTTCAGCGGGCATCGGTCGGACTGGTAAGTTCACTTACTGATTTAATGTTATCGCCGTTCACCAGGACTGAGGACCGCCTCAGTCTTGTTCAGTGCACTATTAGACGAAGTTTCAAACAGCGTATCAGTGCATACATTAGCTTACACAAAAATAGAATAACTGTTTATAATTCACTTGAACACTTTAGTATCCTTTAGTGTAGCGTTGATATATCGATACACGAATGAAAGAACGCAAATGAGCAACCGTCATGTCTAAAAACTGAAAAGTTCGGCTGATTTCTGACCGTACAGTCTTTCTATAAGGTGAAGAACTAATTCTACTTGGATGACAAGTCGATTATAAAAAAATTTGTTTTCTTATTTTTATAGGGAAACTGAAGCTTCGATATCCATCTAGTTTCAGTTTTTCTAACTAACCGAACACGTGCATATTATTTTGTATTTTATACCATAAAATTGTGTAGAGTAGTAGTAGAACAAATTGAACGTATGTTTTACAACAATCAGTAAGGGGTTTAACACGAACCTTCGTCTCATTAATATAATTGGATCCATATATGGTGACCCTGCTTGTCTGACTTATATTCTTCTTAGACGACTACACTAGAATTATAAGTAAACCATGAACATAGGCACGTTCCTGACACTGGACATCTGCACGCTGCGGCTGTCGGCGGAGGGCGTGGCGGACGTGCGCGGCACGGTGGAGCGCATCCGGGCGCAGCGCGCGCACTCCATACAGATGCCCGACCAGTACGTCTTCTGCCACGTCGCGCTGCTCGAGTACGCGGTCAGTAGCACAACGTCCACCCACAGCCATGCGTCCCCGCTCCATCCATCTCGCGGGTTGTAATGATTGCACATCAACATCGACAGCGTTTCGCATCCCACTGCTGGGTATATGCGACTCTCAATGTTTACCTATTTCTATTGCTGTCTGGAGCCGTTTACGCCTTCCGATTTTTCTTAAATCATCAACCAATTATTATTAATTTCAATAATTAGGGAGTGAACACACTCAAGATCCCAACGTCTCCCAAGTTCTCAATTTGGCTTTTTTGTTTGGTTGTTACGCCAAAACAGAATGAAAGCTTATAACGTTCTCTAAAACTTTTCTTCTGTCCTTACTGCTCCTTATTTATTGCCATTTGTTGACCGAATTAATTATATTTGTATTGGTTATTAAAAAAATATTCTATTCTATTGGTTATCAGGTGATGCAGGGCTACCTGGACAGCGCGCAGTTGGCGGGCTTCGACGACGACCACGAGGACGACTCCGAATGAAGACTCGCGCGGTCTTTCTGTGCTCTGCTCTAGTGACAGTGACACTGACCGTGACAGCTACAGTGACAGTGACAGCGAACACAGTGCTCAGTGTTGGTTCCCGAGTATACTGCCTGCCGGAATATACTGGACCGGACTCAAATAGTGTGATTTCTTGCGTACATTTTATGGAAGCAACGATATTCAAGTGGAAAGTTTATAGTTGAATTGTGGTGTAATGGAAAGATACATTATTTGGCAGTTCAGACTCAGCATGCTGATATCCAAAATTAACATTGATTGGACCATTCTGGAATGAAAAAGCCTGGCGACCTGCGTGGTTGGTGGGTTGGCCACTAACAGACAGTAGAGAAGTTAACAATTAACATTTAAAATAAATGAACGGCTACAATATGTATGCTAGCTCGGCCTGAAGGCCTGTCTCAGCGAAGCCCGAGCTCCAGTCGCGATCTCAGCCCCGCCAAAGATTCCAGGGTCGCACAAACGAGAGATGTGTTCATTTAGTGTAAGTGTCAGGGACTCCCAGACTCGGCCGTATTACACCGCCCAGTCTTGAATCATGTTCCTGTAGCATGAATAAGAACTGAGACATCGGACATATTTCTGAAGTAAACCTCGTAATTTCAAGTATTTATTTTGCTTATTATAAATCTTAGTAACCAAAAATGTTTCCGTAATTAGAATGTTATTATTTATTTATAAAAAGAAGTATGGCTGTGTGAATTTTTCTTTATGTAGCTATGTATGTTTATATTTTTCAAAGAATTGTGGCGTCTTTTATTATTTAAATGAATATAATGGTTTTATAAATTATTCTTATAACTGAATCGCGGGTTTGATACATTTTTATACGTTGAGGTGCTGGTAGGGTAATGAAATTAAACAATTGATATGTCATCATTCTTTATAAATACATTGAATATGGTGTGAATAATCTATAATTTTTATAATCATTAAAAGTCCATGTTCTTCGCCAGTATTATATGAACTGAAAAATTCGCGCATTATAAATTATATCGTAAACTATGATTAAAATTGTGTAGATAGACTGAAATCCCAAATTTGACTAGTGGACCTTTAGCGTGGTGCCGGCGACTGAACAATAGTTCCAATGCTGGCAATAGCTCCCAATTTAAACTAAATGAAATATAAAATGTAAATAAATAAAGTATTTACCAATTAGTGAATTTATATATATGAATAGCAAATGATTATTTATTTTTCAAAGTAACCTGTTAGCTACATATCCAAGGTGAATATTTCGAAGCGCCGCGCCGTCCTGTTTCGCAACGTACATATCTCTGTAGCTGGTTGAGTTCAAATTATTTTAATTATCCTTATTTCTGGCTTCACTTGCCACGAGCAAAACCAAGAATCTCCTAATATTAAAATGCCATAGTATTAATATACTGATTCACCATCGTACCAAAACAAAATACTGTTTTGAAAAATACGAATTTTGTAAGAACTTTATTATGAGGTCAAAACAGCTGTCGCAATTGTATTTATCCATTCAAATTTGAGCTGTCCACACTCTTAAATTAAGAAAATTGTTAAAACAACTGTTGATTCTGTATCTGTAAATATTTTAATCTGTTAAAATTGAATTGTGAAAATATGGTGTGAAATAAAAACAACTTGTAATATATTCAGTGGTTGGTTTTATTTACAATAGAATAGAATATTATTTTTGGCGTGGCGTGTGTTTCTGCTTTAAATTAGGATCCGTGGATGTCGTACGACGCGACTACATTCAAATAGTGCAACAGCTTTTTTCCTTTGTGTTGATCTATGCTTGCAAGTTAGATTTGATTAGGTTACAGTTCAGAATGACAGACCCCCAGATGGAACAGAAGAAACTATACTAACATAAGCCATGGAATTAGCTACTAATTTCATGTTAAAATTTATACATAAAATAGACTAGAGTAGAATGAAATAAGCGAAAATTTAGTATCATTTTATTAAAAATCTCTTTCGGATTAACTAAAACAAATTTTGATCGAATCGTTTATTCCTAAAATTTTATTCAAATAGAGCAAATTAGTTATAATACATATACGTATTACCCAAACATTAATTTAAAAATGACATGGTACAATGAAACACATGAAATAATTCATAATACTTAAATAAAATACGTTTTATATTTTATCTTATTAAATTATTTGTATATAGTTTAAACAGCCATGATAATTTTTAGTATTGTTATTGTAAAATAAGGGTCTGGCCACCAGTCACAAGACTCGTTTATAAGCGCCCTCGGCTGGGAGGGTCATACATCGAACAACAAAGGAATTTTTATCAAATATAGTACGATGGTTCTATATTTGATAAAAAAATCTTTTGTTTGACGTGTAAACGCCGCGGTGGCACTGCGAGTTTTTCATGAAATTAATATGTACTTAATGTAATTTTGAAAGAATTTATTCTATAATTTATTTAAATTGCTTTAAATAGCTGTCTGATTTTAATACTTTCACTTAACTAAATAATTGCGATGTATTTGTGATTTTAGTCAATAAATATTGCGCTTTTGTCCCTATTTTCATTAAAATTTAAACTAAAATTCATAAAAATAGCGAATTTACTCGATAAAGCTTGCAAGCCAGTCATTAACAGTTTACTTACTTATCTCGGTATCCATTAAATAAAAATAAAGAATAAGATTTGTACTTCATAATTTAAAATAAGTATAATAAGAAGGTAGTTTTATAGAAATACTGTTGTAATTAAGTGTATAACCATAGGAACCATATTCTTGAATTTTAACTTCCTTTAAAAATATTCATATTGAAATTTAACATTTATACTAGTGTATAAATGTTTTTATGCTTATATCACAGATCAACAAAAAAGAAAATATAAGGTAATATTCCTACTCATTATTAAATGGCACATGACAAATATGATTCCTATGAATATGAACTACCCTGAGAAACTAACAGTATAATTCAAGGGCGAGCTTCGCACTAACACACTGAGGTTTCCGTAAAATCAACTTTTAAATTATGATTGGTTTTATATTTGGTATGGGTTGTAGACTTTCTCCAAAATAATAAATATGCACCTTTTTAAATAATACGTATATAATGCGTTAGGAAAATAAATTAAAAAACCAAACCAAAACTTGAGAATGTAGTACTAGTACCTAATACAAGAACCCTTTTATAGTTTTGTGTTCAAATATTTTCCAGAAATTTATACATTAAAAAACCGAAGAATTGAACGCGCTAACTGGTTCGACTTGAAAATTCTTCTAATTTGTACGAAGGGTTGGATTTCCATTTTAGATTTAAAAAATTCGCACGATATCAAAACCGCTTACAGAATTCATATTTATAATTTAATTACTTAACTAGGTACCTATAAATATTATTAAAATTGATCTTAAAATATAATGAAATTAAATCTATGATCACAATGATTTGTTTACGTATGATTTACTAATTTTCATACAAAAATAGCTTCCATATATCTGATAAATATTTATGAGAGCTTCTTTGTATCAGAAATAATTTTCTTATATTAATATTAATTTGCAATACATCTATGTAAATACACAGGGTTTATTTTTAAACACCATCCAAGTTATCACAATACTTGAAATGAGTAAAATAACTTCCACTTAACTGAATTGATTGTGAAAATGAACACAGATTTATAATTTTTTGGTATATCCCTATTTTGTCATCTAAACATGCCTGCCACAGTGCCTGCTGTGAAAACTGAAAAATTGGCTGGTGTTTTACAAATAATTTACTTACTTAGATTACGTGTCGTGGTTTTGTTACATTAATTAAGTATTCAACTTACGATAAATTGCATTACTATTTATTGATACAGATAGAATAAATAATTACCTACTTACAGAGACATTTATTGCACAGAAGAATGACTTTACATAGGACATCACATGTAGTTGAGGATATTTTTGAAGTGCCATTTCTAATAAAGTAGTTAACTTGAACACTCAGCGAAATAAAGAAGAAAATTGGACTCTATGCTCGCTTGAGCCTCTATGCTTTATGACTGACAAGATTATGAGAAAGAAAGAGCGTAAGAAGTGACCGTAGTTTAAGAGTAGAATGTAAGCACGGAGGTGTGGTTTCCCCTGACGAAGAGTACAGGCGGTAGGTCGCGACTCAGCATCTCCAGCCACGCCATGTACAGGGGAGCTGACACCGAGCCCTGCAAACATGTCCCTTTTCAGAACTGGTTTCTACATAATATAATACATGATGTACCTACCTTCCATTTCACGCGATACTAAATACTACTACTACGAATAGCCTTAAAACAGAAAGCCGTAGATAAAAGTGAGTCTTGCGCGTGGTGAGAGAATATTGTTATTTTTTATGACTTTAAAAATGTCATTTGGATGAGTTAGAGTTTAATCTGAATGAGTAAAATTGAAAACTTTCAAAAGTAAATTTATAGAAGTCTTTTTATTCAACAGAAGCGATGCACATAGGTTATTTCTTGTAACCTATGCTATAAAACATGCTGTATGTATGTTACATGATTTACGAACCTTCCTGGGCATGGGCAGAGACATGACGACGAGCCGCGCCTCCTTGGAGTTGGTGAGCAGCAGTTCGCGCAGCCGCAGCTGCCGGTTGGTCTTCCCCGACAGCGTCAGCAGCTCGGTCTCGTTGATGCACCACTCTGGAAGAAGAAGGCTTTAAATAAATAAGTATATTTTACCACCGATGTCAACCCTCTTTGGATCAACAAACTCTTTATTCCTTAGTCGTTGTGACATAGATATGGGCTTCTGGTGTTGTTTTCGTTGATTGATTTCATCTAATTACTCTGATGAGACTCTACGGAGCCTCTTAGGTGAGTATGGTGATTTCCAATGCACCAATCATGTACATCCCTTAAGGCAATATTATCTCTTTTACTGTATCAGGCAATTTCCCGCAATAATGAACCCTTTATTTTGGGAGACTAAGAGAGAGTCAACAATTACTTAAGCTCCACATCATTGGAGACGGAAAAATGAGGGTTTTACCTTCATTGGCATTATCTCCGGTGAACTTCTGTATGGTCTCGTCAAAGAGTTTCTTGGTGTCTTCTTGCGGCGCCTCGTTGATGTCCTGCACCATGGTCAGCGACGAATAGTCGATCCGGAATTTCGATAGAAGTGTCGCCATACTGCAACACAAAAATATATTTACTTGTAGAAAAATCTGCAATAATAATTATTTCTGGTGCTGTTAATAAACAGTTGTAGGGTAAATTAGATTGGACAGCCTTACTTCCTCTCCTCTAGTTCCATCTCGTGCTTTCTATTGGCCAGCGCGAAGATCCTCAGCTTGCAATTGGACCACGACGACCGCTGCGACAGGATGTAGGGCAGCAGGATGGTCAGACCACCGTCGTCGTACAGCCACCACACGTCTAATGTTCCACACTCCTGAGGTCAAACACGTCTTGTTCAAAATCGCTGCTTTTTAGTTAAATTTCGAAAAAACCAGGTCAACAAAACAAAAATTAGGTAATTACGTTCTACTCGTATAACCAAATTAAACTAAAACAAAAGTTCTGGTTATGATTAATTTCATGTGACTAAGTTCTTTTTTATTAGGAGAAAAATAAAGAGAAAAGTTAAGTAAGTGTAAAAGCAATTGCGTACCTGCTTTTTCTGGAATATGCTCATTTGAGTAAGTTGGTCTTTGGTTATTTCAGTTCCGTTCGCAGCCTTATAAATTATCTGTCTCTTGAAGTCCATTAAATTCCTGTCTTTCTTCTTATCTTTGGTATCTTTTTCTGATATCGTGAAGGAACGAGACGTTGTCATGTTAGCTAAACCTGGAAATAGAAGTAAGTCAAATATTATTTCAACACACAATAACTAATTTGTTGAAAATTATGTTTTTAAAATTTGGATTTTGTCTCGAACTCTTCTTCACTTATTTCATCTTTAAGGGAATCGTCACGTCTTTTCCCAGTATTCTAAGAGGGAAAGGTCCAGAAAGATTCCCTAAAAGAAGCTTAAAAAATACTTACTTTGGAGGTTAGCGCCACTGCTTGGCCGAGAGTCAGGCGATCTTATATCGAGGTCGGAGTCAGCATGCATGATGTTGGCTCCCCGCCGCACGCCCAACTCTGCGCTGCCGCAGCTGGTGGCTGTCAGGCCAGCGCTGGGAGCGGCGTCCTCCGCTACCGCCGTGCCATGGTCCAGACCTCCAGGTGTACGTAAGATAGCCACCGCTAACCGGTGGTCAAACGCCGTGCTGGAATTATCAAGTCAAATTAGAAAGATTACCGACTTCTATCTCACTGCAAGTCTTTAGGGGCTTCTAGTACGTAAGTGAGTGATTTTATATAATGAAGAAATAAAGATCAATTTATCTAATTAAATATTATACTGGTGCGGTCCTTGACTTCCTGCAACCTCAGGAGAGTTACGTGTAAATTGAGCTATTGTAGGCTGCATTCATATTATTAGGAATTCCTAAACATTTTCGAACATTGATGTCACACATACTGGAGCACATTGAAGTAAGCCACGAGTTCCTCTGGGGCCGCCGTGGTCCAATCGGCTTTGTAGCCCATAAGTAACACGTTGGGCGTCAGTTTACCCACGCCTCCGGCTTGCATGAGCGCTCGTGCACCCAGCTCGAAGCTGAAGCCGTGAACGCTGCTATAGAACGCTCGGACTTTGCGCCCGCGCAGCCACTCGTCGCTTGAACGAGCTCGAGCTGCCCTCTCTTTATATGTCAGTTTCCTCTGCAACAGAAATAAATTAAGTACTCATACTTTAACGTGTACAAATCGTGTAAAAAAAGAGAGGACACAATAACGTGCTACGTGTTTTATGTTCCTCTGTAGCCCCTCTGCTTGGTAGAAAAAAAATTTAGATTAGACTAACGTCTGAAATATCCCCGACGATCATGAGCGAGCCGGCCTTGGTGATGAGGTTGCCGAGATCCACCAACGCCGGCCTCGTCTGCGGAGTGCCAGCCAACACCAGCAGTTGTGGCCAGTAATTCTTGACGTGCTCTCCGGTGCGAGCCAAGTTGTGAGCGCTGGAGAGCGCAGTCTTGTACATCTGGGCTTGCGTGCTGCTGCCCCAGTTTACATCTGGCAATGGAAATAATTATAATAATCCCTATCCCAATGCATATAATATGACTGAACATTTTCTGAAGGATTCCGTGTAGCATCATAAACCTCCCTCTTTACTTCCCATCAGGCTAGCTTAAGGTCACTATTTCTTGGAAAGTATAATACGAACTCCCCTTTCACCTTTGAGGAAATAGTAGTTTAAAATGTTTTCCAGAAAATCCGGATTTTTTAAACCATTATGATTCCGAGGAAATACTGGCAATATGCCAGATGGAAACAAACTTCCTCTTGCGTGCAGTGCATGCATATCCCGATACCTATTTAGTTCGGCGTAATGATAACACTCCGCCAGATGAAAGCAACAGTGTTTGTAAATTATGGTGACTATAGTAGCTAAACCATAATAATTGCGGCATCAAGAACTATTTGTTTATTCTCGTTTAAAGAAATAAAGGTTTATTCGAAATGTTCAGATTGTAGAATTCTCGTAGTTGTTGTAGGTATACTAACATTACTATTTAGTAAAACTAACATTAAATAGATGATAATCTGTTTAGTCCTAAGATTTTATTAGCAGACAAAGGCTTAGGTATGGGCATTAAGTCCACCAATTTATTATTTTTAAAGTTGTTGTTGTTTGTTGTTGTGTTGTATGTGTGTTCATTTTCGCCAGAAGCTTTGTTTTTGTGGCATTTAACGCCTGACAAAAAACCTACGTTCGTTTTGAGGAGTTCTGAGTTCTGAGTGCATCATTAATTAGATCATGCTTATCACTATATTGCATTGGAAGTAGGAGCATTATAAACTTGCAAGATTTGATTACAGACAGACAAGCAAACATCTGGACAGGTGAAACTAAATAAAAGTTTGTAATATATAAAATCTTGTCATTATACTACAAGCTACAGCTACTGCTAGTGCGGTTGCTAGAAGAATAAACAAAATATCAATATGAGTCAAATTTCATGAGCTAAGAACATTGGGTAAGAACGTGTGATGCAACCACTCACGGAGTTCAGACGAAATTAGCCACACGTCAACAACGCTATTCCCGTTCTGCTTGTATTGAACTTGCTAAATTGGTACTCTCCTCATTCATAACACATTGACATTGATTGAATTGGATTTTATTGGCTTATTTTGGTGAAACTATTGTATATTTTATAATAATAACTATTGTATATTTTATTTATTTAGATTTTATTACCAATTACATATTATAATCAGCCAGAAAAATTTCCTGCGGTCCATTCCGGATGGACTTAGCCGGTGGACCAAGATTCGGTTCTTTTGGCACCATGTTTGGCACTAATGGAAGACTTTGTCTTCTTTATTAAATATTTCAACAACCTTCGTAAATTTTTCAGTTTCTGATTCCGACTACTGTTAAGTAGGTGCCTATAGTTAGTATTTTTTCATTAATATGTATGACTAAACATAATCATAGTCGTGTATCGTTTCTACAACGAGTGTAATTTTCTAAAAAATAAAGTGTTTATGATAAACCAACCGGGCTTGCGGTAATGCACGATGAGGTAGAGAGTGAAGAAGATGGCGAATGTGACGAGCGACATCTTCCAGCTGATCAGCAGCATGATGGCGACGCACATCAGGAACCCAGCAAGGGATAGCCACACGTTGTAATACTGACAGATAGATAAATAAAAAATATTAGGTGTAAAAAAAATACATTTTCAATGAAATACGAATTTTATTATCAAAACATCTAACCTGGTGGGCTAATATTACCTACAGTTATAATCAAGACAATCTTGTAACAATAAACAACGTTCTGAGTAATACGTAAAACGTCTTAAGTATTATATTATTTCAAAAGTATTATTTACTGTAAATATTGTAAGCAGCAGGACAGAAATACAACCCTAACATTAAATACATACCCTGAATGTCGGTCTCCAACCAAGTGGTCTGACGAGGGCCGCGTGGAATGTACAGAAATTGATGAGCGCATACGAAGTCAGATAAAAGTTTGAGATGAGAGGCGCAATTGTATTTAAGTCAGCTGAAACAAAATACATGAGTATGTTAAAGCAGTTTGTTTCCTCAAAAATTTAAACTAAATTTTAAGTAAACAGATATTATAAGAAAACATTATATAGCAAACTTACCAATTAAAAGAAATGCAAGTGAAACTAGAAAAGTTAAGACATATCCTCTATATGGTTCGCCGTGCCTGCCGTAAGGCTTGGAGAAGAATATGAGACCAGGATAGATGCGGTCGATGCCGAGAGCTTGGATCAGCCGGGGCACCGACAGCAGGTTAGTTAGGGCTGTAGATAGCGTGGCGGCCCAGCAGCCGCCGTAGATCAGCGGGCCCCAGGCTGACATCAGTTGCATAACCTAAGCAAAAGAAAAACAAATATTTATAGGTATTTAACTTAACAAACCAAAATCATGCAACTTTTGAAATAATTGCAGTCGATCCAATAAAAAAAAACACAAAAGGACACGCAGACTAATGTAGAGAGGTAGTTAGGTGATACGACTACCTAAAAATACTAAATTTGTAAGCGATACCAACCGAGTAGCTGTTATGCAGTCCGTACTTGCAGTCAGCGCTGAGACAGTCGCTGATCTGGTTGACGTCATAGGTCCCGTTGACGACGAGGGTCAGGTTCCCATTAGCGTTCCTCAGAGCTCCACCCCCAGACATAAACACCATCAGAGCGTAGCTCACCATCGAGATGAGTAGCGATAATAGTGTGCCTTTGGGTATCGCTGATGCAGGGTCCTAAAGGAAGGAAGAAGACTATTTATTGTATGTTATGTTAACCAGTTTTTAGGTTTCAGTTATAAATTAGTAATCAGTGGATTTGTGATTGATCAACTTACGCAAAACTCTTTGATTTTTCTGTCAAATGAAGAGGGCATAATACCTACTTAGTAAACGGACAATATTTACACTTACAGAATTTAAATAAAGATCATTTCATGCAAATTTGATCTCAATATAATTAAGATATCAGCCATAGTTGCATTGCTGATGCACAACTGATTTCATTATAAGAAAACATTTTAATTTTACGAGCTTTTAAATCAAGTTACAAGGTTTGTATTGAAAATGGCCACGAAAATAGGAACGTGTCACCAATTAATTCAATTGACTTCAATATAAGAGACTCATTGTCAAGAAACAGACGGAGTCCCCCAATTTGATTGGGTCAAACGAATTGTGAGCTTCATGCAACTTGAATTACGATTTCTTTAACAAGATAGGTCAATAAACAAGGTTTCGTAGAACACTCAATTCCTGCGTTTAATTTAATATTTAATTCCCAATTCGCAGAACTGTATGTATGAGTCATCAATCTGGATTGATTCCCTATGACGCCAGAGCGGATTCGTGACATCAGGAAATTCTCATTGAGTTATGGCTTTCAGTGCCAACGTCAACAAATATTTAATTTTACTTTAAAACGAGTTTATATAATGAAAATCTTTGTTTTAATGCAGCAAAAAGTACTTACTACAGAAAAATACCGAAGGAAAGCTCTGGCGAGTTGATAGGGTGATTTCGTCACCGACCCCGCGCCCACTAGTTTAATTAAGGGTTCTGACGTCATTGCGGCCAATCGACTGCTACCGGTGAAGGCTGCATAATGCTTATCACAATCTTCTGCTGCTATCCCCACACGTATTTTTATATCTTTCAGTTCATACAGAAAGGTGAAATCACAATATTTAGGTATTGCCTTGAAGCTAAAGCTTACAGGTTAGGGTACCTAAGTGTTCTTATTTGTTATACCTTCTTACCTACGGTACAATTGATTTCTCTCGGTATTTCTTCTTCTGTAACTTGTAATAGTAGGTAAGATTTGCTGACTAAATATATAATTTTTAATTCAACTTATATTGCATTATACCTTAAGATCTCCAGAAATATTAGCCCCAGCCTGGATGCCCGTGACGGATGGGAAGAAGATGGCGAATACGCTAAAGAAATTTTGGTCTTGTTGCTCGCTGAACTTGAAGTCTTCGTAGAAATTACTCTCGAATACGGAACCTGGTGAACGCAGGATTAATAGAAAAATTCATTATAATCGAATCCAAAATTTTAGGTACAAAAATTATTTCTTTCAAAGAGCAATGCTATTCGAGTGTGTTTTCCTTTCAATGGAATACATGTTCTTTACTAAACTTTTTTTTTCAGAGTATACTTATTTATACTTACTGCTAACTCCTACGAAACCTTGAGCTATCTCTTCGTCGGTCTTGGGGCCCATGATGGTGCCTACTATAAAGTCCGCCATGGCACCCACGATGATCGCGATCAAGAAGTTCTGAGAGAGAAATATATATAATTAAAGAAAATTCTTGCATCTTGTTTATTTATTGTAGCTATGAGGTCGTCTTTCTTTAATATCCTTCGACATCAAATAATGTGGTTTGACGAAGAAATATTAAAAGCCAGTTTGGCATGTATTCTGATATGTATGATATTTTTTCAAGAAACATAGTTAAAAGCTATCTACTGTTTATAAAGCGCTTTAAAACGGACACGAACCAAACACGCGACGGCCTAGTTGATTGGCTCGAAAAGTATAATTTGTTAAAAAGGCAACAAGTGATTAGTGACGTCAGTAATTTGCGGCTAATTCCACGGTGGAGCTTTTACTCTGAATTAATGCAATTTGCTTGACGAGGTGCGAGTCGCGCCGCCATCAATCTTCGGATGGCGGGAAAACTGAATGTATATCATATTCATTTATAGATTCATGCAGTGTAATTTGTAATACGAAGATGTAGCTACTTACAACAAGTCTTTACCTATTCTACTATATCTACAAAGGCTGTGGTGTTTTCTTACCATCAGGCAACCCGCATGCTCGTCTGCCCGTTATGATATAGAAAAATCTAAGCCTGATATCGACTGATAAAGTAGGTACGTGATATTTTCATGAACGCTCAACCCGAAAGAAAAGAGTTGAAACAAATTTAATTGAAACTGTTACAGTTCATTTGTAGCCTTTACTAATATGTTACAAGTACTATAACTTAATTAACATCTAGCTAACTAGTCCTAATTATTAAATTTATGAGGATGAAACTTAGGTATCACCTAAGTTGTAAGATGACAGATGAGCTCAAGGCTTAACCATCTCTTGATGGTCGAATGAACTCCCAAAATGAAGCCTGCGCCTATTGTAAATAAGTTTTAAAACTATTTGTTTCGATAAAAAATATTGTGAACATTGAAAGAGATGAACGAACAAAAAGAGAGGGTAGGGCAGGCACGCAATTGACCTCACAGCTGCAAACAACATCGCCGTAAAATCGATACTAGTCACTCCTGGACAAATTGACATGATATATCCACAACTATACTTATTGTACGAGTGGTTCGTAAATTTATTTTTAGGGCACTGTGTCCATCTATTAATTTTTTTTTGGGCGGAAATGGATAAAGGCGGCTTCAGTTTGTGGAAAGTTCTGGGAAGCAATGTAATTTTTGTGCTGAAACCATATTGATTATGATGATCCCAACCTGCGCCTTGCTCTCCCAGTCCATGCCCACCGCGCAGATGACGCACATGACCACCAGAGCCACAGCACCCACCAACCGCACGTCATTGACTCCTCCGTCAATGATCTTTAGCCCCTGGTAGTGGAAAAACAAGGTAAAATTCATAATTTTATGTAAACAAAAATATGATTAACATGATTATTAAATTTTATACTTTTAACTGTAATTGGTTCGTATTGATGGGGTATGTTGAGCTGTTTATTGTGTTACCCAACATTGTAGAAACGAGATGGTACAAATAGAACATGATACTTGATGGTAACCAGCAAGGCAAAACGAGAGATCCCTCTCATTCCGGTCTTTCTTGATTAAAGCGCAATCGTGATGGACAGAACTGCAGGCAGCGACTGACAACGCCCAGGGTCTTATTATAACCCCTTATTATTGTGAACCAACCTGACTCTTAAGCAGATCGTTGAGCGAGTCGCAGAAGCCTATAGTGTTCATGCTCGCGGCGACTGCGTTCGCGAACGCGAAGATGATGCCCACTGACGCGCCGAATTCGGGGCCGAGGGATCTTGATATTATGTAGTAGATGCCACCTATTTGTGGAATATTTATATACTAAGCACAATTTGTTACAACATGGAAAAACTAAAACTGTTTATTTTACTGTCATAATTATTGAAATGAAATTTGGTAAGAAGTTAGAACTAAAAGATATAAAACAAAAAAATCTGAAAACCGTAAATATAATTATATATTTACGGTTTTCAGATCAATTAAAATGAGCCGGACGTCCATTTACGCCTTTACACATTTTTTTAACTTTATCGCAATATATGGCCTGTAATGTGCTTTTATAAAGTTTAACAAAATATTGGACCTCTATTACACCTATAAAATATGTGAGTATTATTGAATTATAAACAAAGTTGCATCAGGTCAAGCTTATATTATAATAATATAAATGTGTATGGACCCTCCGTGCACGAGTCCAGCTCGCACTTGACCGTTTTATTTTAAAAAGGTAAAGTCACATATTCCAGTACATTATATTTAATTTAACAATTACATATACAGACAGACTTCTGTCATAGGCTCCGACTTACCTCCTTTGACCTCTCCATTGGTGCAAATAGCGCTCATAGAGAGCGTGGTGATGACGCAGACCACGGCCGAAATGGCGATGATGAGGAGTGACAGCCCGATGCCGGCCTGAGCCACCACCCACGAGATCCGCAGGAACAGCATCACGCCCCAGATGTTCAGCAGGCATGGTATCAGCACGCCCTACATCAAATACAGCTAATGCAGTCACAGTCACAGTAGTAACAGGCAGAAAAAAGATAAATATCGGTTACAGGAGTGACCATTACAGAGTGACATGTACAGAAGAGATGTACGTAGTAGGAAACAGAACACGAAACATTGTTAGTACCTAACTATTTAAATGGATTTGTTATACATGTCAGACATGCTTTTTAACTTATTTTTGAAAATAATAATGAGATGAAAAAATTCTGGTATCGAGCGGGAATTGAAAAATATTTTTTTCAGCTAACAAAATAACCTAACTACCTATTTCGAGAAATTTTCTTTAGTATGCGACTTATCCAAAACAGAGTTAGCCATACCTGGCTGCGACATCAGCATATCGTAACTTCATCAAAATGTCAGTCATAAACACCCACACAAATTCCAAAATAAGTATACCTATTTTTTTAAGATTTTATTCAAATGTTTTTTCTTGCCAAATAAGTAAGTTTCTCTCATAAATTGTATTCCTTGGCAATAAAACGTAGGTAATGACGATGATGACGTTTTGATGGAGGAAATTGTATATCAAGTTATGGATCGGATGGAAATCGATACGCGGCGGTCGTGGAGCGTCGCGTCGCCAGAGCATTGCACGTGCCGTCCTCGTCGATGGCGTTCTACGCCATATAGGCGTAAGTATTAGCTCCAGTTCTAGATCTAGTTCGTTTCACAATACAACCTATACAACCCTGTATAGGTTGTATTACAAAATACCTATATATGAATATAAAGTGGCAAGGTACCTTGCATAAAGGATCTACCTTTATGCAAAATTTCACGTTATTAGAGTTTTGATGTAAACTTATACTTAAGAGAATGGATTTCGGATTGGTTACAGTGGAAGACGTGAATGACGACTACTTGTTTTTAAAACTATTTACGGTGAGGTGAGTTTATATTAATTTGAATATTTCTTTGCATAAAGAATCTACCCAAGGTACCTAGGTACATAGGTAGTTCTTTTGTAACCACCTTTGTAATAGGATACCGACGTCTTGTGTTAATTTACAAATGTTGAGAGGAAAACTTGAGGAAAATGAAAAGGCTCATGCCGCGTTACTAAATCCTACACAAAACTAGATCTAGTTTTGTGTAGGATTTAGTAACGCGGATACAAGAAACACTCACTTGTATCCATCCTAATTTGATTCCTTGTGGTGGCGTTGGTGATTTGGTGTCTCTTTGGAATTTCTCGTCCTAGAAATAAAATATAGTTAGTTTGACGAATGTGGCTACTAGTGGCATCAACAATAATTAAACACATAAAATACCACAATCATTTGATGGAAACAGTTTAAATTCATATATTTTAACATTTAAATATTAAAAGAACTGTTTTCAATCCTTTGAGAAGAGACTGAATTAATGACACTGTATTTGCTTGAGGATATACTTATGTTAAATTGAATAATAAATCTGGCTTTCCAATCGTAGGTATTATTTATTGTTGGCTTGGCCGAATGCCCTTATTAATTAAAATTCCTTTAAATTTAATCATTTTATTTCTCTTCTATTTTTATCTGCTACCTACCTACATTTGTAACGTACTTACATACCTATTAAATTTATTTTTCACACAATATTCGCTTTATGAGACAACCATAAACAATATATAAAAATGGAATATATGGTGGCTGTCCACTACCTTACAAATATTCTTTCATGTAGGTATAATCTTCCTTGACCATCAAATCTACCTTGACTGTTACAATTTCCTCGAACATATCCTCGACTATCATAATTTCCTCTATTATTATAAAATCCTCTTCCTGCAAAATTAAATTTTACTCCTCTTTTTCCACGATTAAAAGCACTATGTCTTTTCTCATTCTCCTGCGAAGAATTATTTCTCTTCTTCTCCTAATATCCTATCCATTACCTACCACATTTATATTCAAGTCTCCAATTGTTTCTAAAGCTGTTAATATGGGCTCATATGATTTGGGCATCGACAATAATATATAATTTACCTGTTCTTCTTCCGAAATTCCTCCTCCTGCCTCTTTTAATGAATTGTATTTTTGTAAAATTATGATTTAAAGGATCTGTTTCTTTGTATTTAATTTCACTTACTTGTCTTCGTAAAAATAGTTTACTTCTTGTACTTTTTTTTTTAAATTTTGTTCTACATTTCTAAACAATAGGTGGGCCGAATCTTTTCTTACATATTCTAAATGGCTATCCGCTGCAGGTGCTATTATTAGAGCTTAGGCTCGTGCCTCTAGGTTTTTTTGTAACTGAGTCTTTTTTATAACACTCCTTATTTTCTATTGCAAATTCAAATTCAAATCATTTATTCAGAAATTAGACCTTCACAGGCACTTTTTCTCGTCAATCTTTAAATTTATAGTTATTTCTCACAAGCTAGAAACTACTGGCATTTCGGAACGACCACTGCTGAGAAGAAATGCCGAAAGAAACTCATTTGAACAGTGTTGGTCCCTATCATGCCAGATCGGCTTACCATTATTGTTTCTTACAATGTTTTTTTTTCTTTCTAATAATATATAAATTCGTTATTGCTTCGATAGAATTATTTTCACACATAATACTTTTGATTCTGAAGGCCCACGTGTTTAAAGATTCTCCGGAAAATTGCACCACATTATATTTTAAAATATTACATTATTTGTTTGCCGATATCTTTAATTTTTTTTTCAATATTCAAATAATATTATTACAATACTATACCGTACGCATCTGGCGCAGTAGAAGCGTGCTATTGGCTTTGTAGATCTGAATGTCCTTATTAATTGAAGTTTCTTTGAATTAAATCATTTTATTTCTTTTCTATTTCTATCTGCTACATTTTTAACATCTTACAAGGTCACATAGTCAAATTATTTTTCACACAATGTCACTCTATGAGACAACCATAAACAATACATAACAATGGAATATAACCTTTAAATGTGGTGGCTGTCCACTAACTTACAAATACTCAACAAAATATTTATTGAAAATAGAAAAACCATGGAATTAGTAGGTACTCCGACGTAGTACCTACTCCACGTACGTACCTACTTCCAAGAGAAAAACATAAATGTGAAAATTGTAGCAAGCGATTTTCCTCTTGATATCAACAATATTGTGTAGCAACCGATACAAAGGACACTACACACGAAGAAGGCTGAGGTTGTCAACGATGTATAAAACTTGTTTGAAAAATTATTGTGCCTTAACCTTGCAAAATATAATTCAGTTTAATTTTCTGTGTTTTATAAAAAATATGTTTTATTCTGCAGACTCTCCAGTGGCCATATATGTATATGGACTGATATGGATCATTTGTAGATTGATCCAAGTTAGGACGGCCCTGTGTTGAATAATTAAGAATAAAAACTTTAAACATGCAAATTTTTATGAAAGAGTATTTCAATTAACGTCGGTCACGTGTTTGATAACGTTTATGGGTAAGTAATAGAAAATATAAAAGGTCATTAATTATAGTTTTGAAGTTATTAATGTCTGAGTGGTTCTCAACGACATTGTTCACAGTCTGTAGCGTAATGATTCCATATAATCGGTTCGAAACGGCCGAAACTGGCTGCATCCAGATTGATCACCACATAGTCACACTTTACTATGATGTGACTCATATAAATACCTACTCGTTATTATAATTATTGTAATATCATTAATGTTACATACCCAGTCACAGAGCAAAAGTTTATTTTGCAGGCAGGCATGTTATAAAGGTTCTCTGTAAGTTTCACCGATACTGATTAATCATTATTTAGAAGCTGACACAAATTTTGATACCCTTATTTGTTTTTACTCGAGTGTTACTCTTAAGTTGCAACAGACTACAAAATTTTAGGTATTTTTCTTCTTAGTTAAAGATAACAGATAAAATTATAAAAGATATTTTATTTGCTAAAACATTAAATTGACACATAAAATCTTAAAACACAACATGCCTTAGTACCATAAAATGGTGTGCAAATATAGTTACTCTGCTACTTAGGAAATTTGATTAGGAAAGGTTCTATTCGTTTTAATTGAATTGTAATTAGTTAGTATAGGTAGGTCAATAATGTTTATGTTAAAATTTTGTATTATATTTTTCGCAAATTAAATGCTTATTTCTCAAAATTTTTTAACATCTGACAAAACAACCTCTATTATTGTACCTAAGCATAATTAGTTCAAGTCTGTTGTAAAATTTTCTACAGTTTAGTCAGTTCATGAAGTAATGTACTTCATGAACAAGCGAGTAAGTAGATTGTATTGTTTCAGATATCTATAGATAACAAAGATTTTAACTGAAACAATACAACAAGGTCTGTGGCAAATCCAGCTTTGGAAATGGCAGCAGACAAGCTGTAAGTGAATTTTTGAACTCAATAAATGTAGATACCTATTGCATCCAATGTTGTAACGAAGAATTTAATTTCGCATAAAATTCACGTGTATTTCAAAAGAGAAAATTTTCTGCTGCAGATGTGACGCGATTACGTTAATCATAATTATCATAATAATCGCCATGATTGGACAGGACCTGACGAGCGACAGGTGACGGTGTTTGTTATTTGATGCCACAGATTATATACGTGATGGACAACAACTGTCCCCGACTTCCCCGTCGTTACCACATGCTAACACATATCGTGTTCAAGGTTTGATCGACAGATACAAAATACTCGATTTATCTTTGTATTCTATTATTTACAAGGAAAATTTGTTATAGGTAATATGGCTATCGATTTTTGTAATATTTTAGCAAATTAGTTAAGTTCTCTATGGTTCTCTTATATTATGCTGCTACGAATCAGGTTGGGTTATAAACTTAAAAAAACAATAATAACACCACATTATAGTTAATTATTAGACAGAAATTTGTTTTGGATGTGGCCACAGTTTTTTGAGCTTCTGATAGTTTATCATCATCGGTTATTTTTTAGTAAACGTACATGTTTAATTCACAAAGCCTGTTTATCAGCCAAGACAAATAGCAGTGGCAAATCAAACACAATGTATGAGTTAACAACGGAATGACTACCTCCGAGCGGTTAGCACCGGTATCCACTCGATTAACATTCTTTATTTTTAAATACATTCTAGTATCGCATACAGGGAACAAGGACACGTGTCGCCTTTCTATGACGTCAAAACTATTATGTAAATGACAGATAGCCCTACGCGCCATCCATCCAATTAGTGGAAAATGGGAATGATCGAATTTGAGATAGGAAACCATGAAAATTTCCGTTGTCTTTATTTCTTGCCCACAAGACATTCACTATAAGGCTGATAACAACTTAGCTACCTACCTAAAGCTGACACAATGATAATATCAACACATAGTACTTATTAGACTATACTTCCAGTAATATCAAAATCAATTTTGATTTATGTTTGAAATAATTTAAGTTTAAGTTCCTATTTAGTTTTCATTTAGGTAATGGTTATTTTTTACTTATTTATGGTATATATATATACTTATTAGCTTCTTATTAGGAATAATAAAATCAAGAATATTTTTTCCACTTTGACACCTGTTGCAGCGATCGCACAACTAATATTGTTGACTGTTGACGTCTTCCAAAAAATTATTTTCACACAAACTATGATATTTCGATGATGTAATTCTGGGATAATCTAGATTTTTTAATTATCTTAAGTCCTTTTATCGCTTTTTACTCGTGATACTGAGTACATCGGCCGTAAATCAACAATTAAAAAAGTATACAAATTGCTGTATTTGTCCTCTGACATAATCTTGAAATTATAAGATCGAAATCTCATAATTTAGATGTGACATTTAACGACATTTTAATTGCAGGAAACATGATCAGTAATAGGTGGTTTGGTGGTGGCTTGGCTAGTTGCTGTTTACCGAATTTTCGTGAATTTGTCTGATGGCCAAATAAATGCCTTTATTCGCAAAGTAGCCCTGAGTATAGGTATTATTAGCATATTTTTTATATTTAAAATATCATCCGTCATTATATGTATGTATAGTTACCACTAAGTATGGAAAATTGTAAACTGAAGATTGTTCTTAACAATGAAATGAGCAGAAAATAAGCCCAATTTTCATTACGATATTAATGATATCAAAATAGTTTCATTTGTTAAAAAATACGTCCCCCGACGCGACTACGTTTGCGTACCAAAATATATCTTCAATTCATACTATATTTTTTCTTGCTTTTTAGGCGGAGAGGGTTTTTAAAATATTTCCATTTAACTTTTCAGCAATCCAAGCATCGACTTTGCGATGAAAGACGTTGAAATTTTACGAACGAAACTATTTCGCGTAGTTAGTGTTTTAGGTACCTCTTCCGTGATGAGATGATCTCCATGCAACTCGCCAAGACTGGGTCTTTTCAACGCCCTCTTAGAGTTCCTATAGTTCTCCATCCTGGGCAGGGCTTCCCTGGTCAACTGGGCCAAAGACCGCTTCCTCCTCCAGCCAGCATCGTGTAGCCACGTGTCGGGCTGGTTGCCCCCCGCCCCCCGCTCCGCAGTCTCCGCGGACGTCCTCAGAGGTCGGCTGATAATGCTGGCACCCATGTGAATGCCATTTTTCTTCTGCTCCGACTCCACAGATGAAACAGTGAATCTAGAAATTTTGAACCAATATAAGTTTTATGAGCATATTGACACTAGATCGGACATACAACAGGCAAAACACCTAGGTACTTTTAAATAGTGTGCAAAGTTGCAAATCTGTGGAATTTCTAAATGTGAACAATTATTATAGTAGCAATAAATTGTGATACCTTGTTGACTTCTGCACTCTAAAAATAAATAAAGGATTAGGTAAGTAATAATTGAACGAATGAAGCATCAAAGGTAATGGAAGGCATTTATTTATCTTGGTCTTTGGAGAAACGTAGGTATTCCCTGAGCTTTGTTTTAACTGTACCACTTTTGCTAGTACCACTTTAAAAACACCCCATAAATATTACAGTCATATCCTATCTTATTCAATCGAACAAAATATAGTTGGCCCCACTTTCGCTCAAGTCATGGCTGATTCCACGATGAACAGTTTCCTTCTAGAGACCCTTCGGTGTTTTGAAGAGGTCTATCCTTACCGTCCTTCCATGTCGACTGTCTACCGGTGGACTACCGCAGACAGGTGTTGAACTTGTCTACCTTCCGGAGCGTGCGCGTGCTGTTATGTAGGATGTCCTCGATGGCGCACAACCACATACTTTTGACACTTTTCTCAGGTCTGGAATACACCTGCCGATGAACAAAGAATACATTTGTTTTATTTGTAATTTGTCATCAGGTACCTCGCAAAATTATTTTTTACAACATTAACATTTTATCATGATGTCCAGCATTGTCAGCTTTCCCCATGAATTTGTTTACGAATCTGACTCATTTGTAGCAGTTTTCATCGACCACCACTTGCTTCCGGGGAAGGAATACATTGTGAGGAACCCTGATATATGGTTGATTGTAAACTTGTGTGTGAAATGGCAAACCACTCCATTAATCGTTCCAAGAAAGTCGTTTGTGTGTTTCATTCCACGTAACGACACGACCCTCAGTCATGGGAATACATGAAGAAGATGACTTATAAGCTGTCACATTTTCAAACCATATCCCTTCATGTTTAACATCGTGCTGCAACTGCAATATGCACGTGCATTATTGATTTGACTACGATTTATGTAGTGTTAACTCCAATAAGTATGGCAAACACCATTCCAAGTTAACACCTATAAGTAGTTTGTTTTTGCGACGTTTTGTTTTGTGTTTTGTCTACTAACAAGACCCCCATACACATACAAGTCACACAGTGACATACCGCAAGTAAGTACATGTTAGTTAGTTCAATCTAAAGCTGATTTTTTTAGCCGGCTTCAAGTAAAGGAGGTTATGTGGAAGGAAGTATTTGCTGAGAAGTACAGAACTTGTGCGTTAGAAAAATATATTCATCAGCTGTATTACATACAAGGATAAAATGTTGTACATTTTTTTTTTATTTCTCATTCATCCGCTATGATTAAAAAATAAAAAAAAATACTTAGGTAATTTTGGCAAACTAAATGAGCTTATGGGAAATTTTGACGCTGATAATAAAATTATTTCAGCGGATTAGAGAAACCTATATTTATTAACCTTAGTTATAGGTACCTATATAGGTATTCTATTCTTAATTTATCAAAATAAAAACTTCGATAAAGTAGTCAAACATATTGTATATTATACTAAAAATACACCAAGTCATTATCATATTAAAATATACAATTACGTATTTCTAAACAACGTCGAATTCAAAATCCTTTATTCATATAAGGATGATTCCCTTATGAGGTCAATAATATTTGAAATAAAACTAAGTTCTAACCTTAAAACTAAGTAAATATAAAATGATATTAGGTTTCACAATCGCAATAAATATTTATTATTATCTATTTCTATAATTATCTCGAAGATCTCAAGTTGAATTTAAATCGTATTGAAGCGAACAGACATAATGTATCGTGGCTGACTGCGTGGTTTGACGATGGCTTTAGAGGCTCGGCCGCTGAGATCTGGAATTATCTGGATAGGACCAGTAGCGCAGCGGCTGGCAGCGGACACTATACAGCCTACACTGACAACTGTAGTAGAATGAGCCAGTTGGCACAGATAATATTTTTCACGCAAAGATGATTTCATGTTTTATGAAATAAAATATTTCGGAGTTTTTTTAAACAAAATAAGTAGATCCTTACACACATATATTGAATTTGAGGGTTTTCATCATCAAGGTCAAAAATAATCACAACTAGTTTTCTGACAGCGGAATGAAAAAATGAAAATGTAGTCATGTGTACAAAGAGGTACTCACTACCGCTTGTGTATATATGTTAACCAAAGTCGCTGCAAGACCCACAACACTGTGGTGTTAGAGATACTAAACTACCTAAATAGCCTCTGACTCAATTGTATTCATCGCTCAACAGATTTCTCTTATTCTTTCACTTATAAATCAATCAAAAGATACTCCTCACAATTGACTATAACATAACAAGGAAAATATAAAATTTGTATGTAGGGATATGGACTATGTTTGTCTGAAATAAATATGTTTCAGTTTTATTTAATATGACCATATAGGTACTACATCACAGTATAAATAAGTATCGTCTGTCACTGTCAATATTTATTGTTATCTGTACTTATTTACCTATGTTACCTACACGTGTTTTTGTTATTTCAGGCTACAACACGGCTACAGTAAGCTTCCTATATTAGGTTTGCCACGGTCATATTCGCCTTATAAAGTAGATGTAAAATAAAAAGTCGCACCTCAAATTCTTAGTAATCCATGTACTGTCAGTTTATTCTGTTATAACTAACTACTGTTCTAACTAAACGGAACACAGAGAAACGACTGATTAGCAAAACTAAGATCGGCTGCACGCCCAGCCGAAATGATAAAGGGTAAACGGTAAACTTAGATCTAGGCGAACATAGCAGGCTACGACATACTTACGGTCTCGGTTACCCAAACCGAGACCGACTGCACCGAAATGTAGCCACACTTTAGAAGTCACATGTCAACAACTTTTCAAAAATAGTGTGATAAAGAATATTTTAGACTTTCCACTTTGTGTTTTTCATAAGGTGATTTTCTATCGTTATTTGGAACTATATTTTTTGGACTAAACAAACATTGTTGGTTGGTTTGGCTGATGAACCCCGAAAAGGAAGAAAGAACACTCTTAAATGTAGCCCCGGATGAACTTGGCAGGGTGCCATGCCATAGTTTAGTATTAGTACAGGCGGGTCGACAGCGGAGGCCGATAATATTGTTTGTTTACACGGCCCGGCCCGCGGCCCCGAGCCTTGCCCACCGCTCGCTAGTCCTAGTGGAATTGTGTTCATGAAAATTTCTCGTTTTGATCCATGTGCTGAAAAGTTTGTCTGTACATTTAAATTTACAACAAAAAAATAATTTATAATGTGAGAAACAATAATAACAGTATTTGTAACTAATTAAGCCGCGCCGTTTGCAACATATAGGGTAGGTATGTATTATTATTTTTTAAACTGGAACAGCGTGTGTCTTACTCTAACGAACCATATAAACTACAAGAGATATTGAAATGATGCTTTTGCAAAAGTGGTTTAGACTGATAAGCATTGTCTATTGAAGTATACAAATTAAATAACTGGAACATCTGCTGTGGAACACAAAGAGACCAGCTACACAATAATATGTATATTATAGAAATGACGTCTTAGCAAAAATTGACCAGTCTTTACTGATGAGGTATGAAAATCGAAGTATTTTCATCATTTGATGTGGAATTCAGTCAAACAAACCGGTACACTATACTTAACGGCAAAAGTTGTTTAACGTAATAAGTAATTTTACTTATTTCGTAGTTTAGGATTATCATTACTCTAAATTATGTTATACAATCTTATGTCCAATCTAAATTTCGATGACGACGGATCATATAAATATGTTTAATAAAATCCGTCTAACAGGTTTGACATAACTAAGTAACATTCGTCCTCACTTTCGTATTTATATTTCACTGCATCCCTATAGAGCTAACGATCTTGCATAATGTACCTTTCTAATGGTGAAAGAATTTTTGAAATTTGGTTTTGGAGATTACCCCCCTCAAACATACAAACTCACAAACGCTTACCTCTTTATAATAATAATATACTTATGGTAAAGATAATAATATATAATGAAATGGGAATGCCATAAACGGTGCATGTACAATAGGTACAAGCACATAAATCAGTAAGGTCATCGGAAAACTCCTATTATCAGGATTTAAAATATTAGACCTTGGCCATCTGACTGCGAATATTATTTTTATGTTCGTGCAATGGGTGGTTCTCAGAGCGTTTCGACCATATGTTTCGACCGAGCTGTCATTACGATCCGTCAATTTTCTTGAGAAAGGAATCATTTCCAAAATCAATCAAACTTAGGTCACACAAGCTACGTTTTCTAAATTAACTTAAAGTTTGCGTGAAAAGCACGATACTCAATAACCAGCTTGTGGAGAGAAAAACGCTTCAGGTTTATTATATTCGCCTAGATGCTTTTGTACAATTTGTAATGGCGCCAGAACTAGAACAGGATAAATGTCTACTACATAAATCGCTTGCCAGGGTCTTTTCCTTTTCCATATTGCGTGGAAGACATGTCTTCAAGTCGTCCCTGACACAAACAAAACAAGAATGATGCGATCTTGATGATACTTTTTCTTGACGTTACAATGCATTACTTACTAATATAAGATTTGAAATATAGAAAAAATATTTTTGCAGTATGTAAAATATTTCCGTAATACTATTCAATGATTTCTATAGGTACGAGTACATAAGGTAAAAAAAACACCGATAAATAATTTATCTTTGACAGAAATAATTATTTTTCATAACAAAAAATATCACATTTACGGCACCCTCGGTGCGCGAGTCCTACTCTCACTTGATCATTTTTTTTTGTACAGACTGGAAGTATTTAGCTGGAGGACTGGAGATCCGAAGCTGCGATTAGCTAATAACACGCAAAGGTGAAATCTAAAAAAGTTAATAATCAATAATCGTTAATTGTCAATAAAAGTCTATAAAAGTCAAGATCAAGATGCTACTAAAGAACACATCAACTATGATAGGTAACAATAACATTCCCGAAGAGGGTTGTCGTCAGACAGGCGGCTGGTTATGAAATCATAGCCAAATCTTCACTTGAATGGTAAATGTTTACGCAAACCATTGGCTCTGAGGCGCCACATCTTTAAATGTAACACGCGAAGACGACAGAGAGAGGGAGACTATATTATAAAAGAAACAAAATTAAAGATAATTACATTTTTCTGTTTACCCTGGCAACAGGTGACCTGTTGCCGCCGAGGGCGGGCGCCGCCCTCTGTGCACGGAGCCGCGGCGAGCGGCACGTTTAAGAAAGCGAGCTCTTATGTATTTAATTTTTAATAATTCTTGGCTCTAATATGTATTATTATTATGTGTATTTGTTGCTGAGGTCAAAGTTGTTTGAGTGCAACCTACTCATGAAATTAATTATATTTTATTTTGGTTGTAACTAAAACTAATTTATAAAAGTTGTTTAATCAGGGGTTTATCAATTGTTCAGAGGACAATAACAATTATAAAACTAAAATGAACAATATTGTATTACCTTCATTAACTATGTAGATGTGTAAGTAATTTTTTGATCCTTAGTTCCAGTTTAAGTCATAGTTTTGTGGAATAAGAACTCGATAGTGATAATAAATAAATTTCAATTACATAAATGCTCTTAATGCCTGAAACGAACCTTTAAGTATTTCTACTTGGAGCAGTTGCGTACAAATGTAATTACTAAGTCTCCTCACAATATAAACTACTTCACACATCAGCATTTCCTCTAACTACATTTAATTTAAGAGATAATTTGATATCCAAGGCGATATGACGTTTACATATGAGTAATACAAGTAAATATTTACATTACTCTTTCTATCATTTCATATAGCAATTGATTGAAACAGAACTAACATAATATATTCTTATAAATTATAAACTGCATGATTTATTAATGGAGGATGTTTATCAAGTTTGAATATTAGGATTATTTTTAGGAAGAAATGTATTCTTGGTATGATTCCGATTTCCGATGACTTTGTAACTGTATATAATAACGTTTCGCAGCGAGACCTTATAGTTTGTCTTGATATTATACTAGTCTCAGATCTCAAACTGACTAACTTAACTGGCTTTTGCCCGTGGCTTCGCCCGCGTGAATTTAATTTCTTAGAAGTAATGAAGTAAAATCTCAGTCATTATTACTGTAAGACTGGTAAATATCTAAGATTCAAATTAGTATTTATCTCATCTTTAGTTCAATTTGCCATTTCCTAACTTCTAAATCCCTAACTACAAACGTAAATCTATTACGTGTCTCAATAATAAGAAAGTTTCATACAAACTTACACTCCTTATTTCTCCCCATTCGGGATAAAAAGTAGTAGTATATTCTAATATATACCACAATCTATCCATAATTTGTGCCGAATTTCATTCAGATCCGTTCAGTAGATTTTGTGTGATGCGCGTACAAACATCACAGGCAGACAAAAAATTGTTTTGGCTTCCAGCGACCCTAAATATTCCTCTCCAATTTTTTTTCTTAAATATCTCCTATGTAGTTTATAATTTATAAACTTTATACTAGTTAAGTCTAAGTTTATTGCAATTGTTATAAATTATATGAATTTAGATAATATGCTAATGGGGCAAGGAACTCGGGCCCGATTGTTGATGGAGATTTAACATTCGACGTACGTCGACGCACGTTGATATCAAAACCTATCGAAAACAACACGCTACGACGTCAACGCAGCGGAGCATTGGAGCCGGGCTCTATAAGAGCGTTTTCACATTATCCGATCCGATATCGGTGTCGGACAACGATAACAGACAGCCGATAGCCGATACCATATGCTGTTTTCACATATTTCCGACAAAATCGTTCCGATTCGGCCATTTGCTCTATAGCTTCATGCGGGCAAGTCGTCATGCAGACTGTAATAGAAAACTTTATTTGCTGTATTTGTTATATTTGAGACGCAAAAAAAATCTGTCCAAAGAAAGTGTTGGATACAACCCGTTGTGGAAGCCAGATATTCAGAGGGTGCGTTTTATACTCTTTTTAGCAAGCTACAAAACGCACCTAGAAAGTTTTTTTAATTACTTTCATATGAGTGAATCCACATTTGATTATTTGCTGATTCGATCATCTCGCAAGAGTATCAAGAAACAAGACACACATTTTAGAATGGCTATAAGGCCTAAAGAAATCGGGCTCTGCGCACACAGAGACAATTTTTAGAAACACGTATAGCACACTTACAAACAATATAGTCTGACAGGTCACGGGCATCCGTTGGTGCCGTCAACACATCGTGTCGGCTACGATATCCGATATCGGGCCGGACAATATGGAAGACGATACATATTTCATACATTTTACGACAACGATATCGGATCGGATACCTAATGTGAAAACGCTCTAAGGGTAAACAATTAAATGATCCTTTTATTAATAAATCCGAGGTGTCACTCAATGATATTAATTCATGTTTTATCTGTGGTTTTTATTATCTATTTATCTAAAACAACTGGGTAATAAAGATAAACAGCGTCTGTAACAGGTATGTGTCACATCAACCTAAGTACATCAAAATATGTCGATATCTAATGGATAAGGAATAGATGTGGGATAGACTTCTACAGAAGCAACCATCTCACTTAGCTGTCTGTTGCGGTCTATTGTAAATACTCAGGATCCGACCTTCAATTCAAAGCCGGATGTAAAGGTTGAATTATCGTTTACCTATTTCCAATCTTTTTTCCTTTTGTTTTTTCTGGTCACGCGCATCTTTTTTCGTGCACTGTAACTATATAATTTCCTTTACATTTTTTTAAATTTTTTCTTAGCATACCAAATTTTTTAAACTAGAAAATAAAATAAAAATGTTCATTTAAAATTTTTTTACAGTGTTCATGGAGTCATTTAAAAAATAAACCTCATTCAAGAGAATGAGTTTTTTTTATGACTTTATTTACCGGTACATAACTCATAAGTAGGTAGGTACATAAGTACTGGTATATTAAAAAGACAATGGGCAGCATTAAAACAATTTCACAGATCTTTTCATGACGTGCTATAAGTAGCTACTTGAGATTAATTAAAGTGCATTGTCACTTTGTGATACAACAACATACATAAATTATATATTTTGTTACCATATATGTATATATATAGTTGTATAACTACTAAACTTCGCCTAGTTCAGCTCAATAAGTGCAACTGCTGAAAACAAAGATTATATTCATCAGAATGCAATGCAGGAAAGATAATCGACCAATCCTAGTCACATCCAGATTAATTTTACTTTACCTTCTAACCGCCGGATGTTATGTTCCTACGAAAAAAGTGCTCGTAGCGCCAGATAGGTACATATTTTTATATTCCATGAAAATGCATGCATGCGTGCATTTCTTGCACCTCTTTCCTAAAATTAAAAGATATTAACAACTGAGGCGCTTAGGGTAAAATTATAGATTAAATGAATGCGTCTGGAGCATTATTTTTTATGACAATTGGGACTATTATATACTTATTGTATACTTTATTATTTTATATACTTATTGATTTCTTATATTATTACTTATTGATTTTTAACGGCTTCTTTTTTGCATGTCAATTGCAAAACTGAAAACACTACTTTCTTGCAAGAACTATTTCTGAGCCGAGCCACTTCGATGGCTTCGTCAGAAGATGTCATCACGTCACCCCGAGTAACATGTATAAGAACACTCGGGACAGCCGAGCATATGATTGTTTACGTTTACGGTGTGGTTTAGAAATTGTGTTCACAAGTGTCAGATAGGGCTATATAGGTAACTAGCAACCAATTTCAGACAGATTTTTATTATACCTATTTTATCAGAAAGTGGTGAAACTGGCCCTTGAGAATCTAGGCTTAAAAGTAGTCATCGAGACGTCTGCCATGTCCTTAAATGTTATCTCAACAAGCATAATCGTATAATACCTCTGAAAAGATATCTTATTTATTTATTTATTTTCTGAACGCGAACGTAACATATAACGTATTTGTGAAAATACAATTTTATGTTTTGTTAACATTTTTTTACTTAAAACTTTTGCAAAAGAAGCAGGTAATATTTAACTATGATGCTTTACATTCAGATTTAAAACTAAAAATGGTGACACGTCCAATTTGGATCACGCTGGAATATAGAAATTCCTTCCACTTCCCGTTGTTTCACTAATATCCACTCGCAGTTGCACACAGCCTTTTCAGTACAAGTAGTTACTAAGATTTGGTGCAGACTTCGTAGACATATTTATTTATTAATATTATTATGTGATTTATTAATTCAGTAATTATTGAAGAAGATGAGTCTCTTCAATATACTTAATCAAATAGTATATATTTTTTCTGTTTTTATTAATTTATTGATTCATGCTCTGCTCATCAAAGGAAGGAAAATATCTAACAATATTCACAATTGACTACACAATTATTTCCTAGGTTTGGTGGTGTCGGTATTTCTACTCAATGGTTTTCCTTTTCTTTTTTCCACAAAAATACGTATATGTATCACTCACACAGTTGCTTTTCTGAGGGTCGTGGTCATTAAGTGAAAACACACACAACGGCTTTCTTTGGATTGGTTTGCCATTGCTTTATTTTATACCTTTCGGTCCACAGGCAAAGAACCGGAAAAGTCCTTAATCACTGGACCTCCGCCGCTTCAAGCTCCTATAGATGCAACATGCATTAAGAAAGACAAGAAGAGTATATATGCTTTTATTTATAGGTTCGATAGCTTTTTTTACTTGGTTTCCTTCACCTACTTACATAGTGTCTCAGCTCTAACCCTATCACTAATCGAAGTAAATAGCGTAACAGATCGAGAAAACTGTCTATCCTACATACTATTTTTTGCAGTTTAGTTGAAAGATAAATTCAAATGTCGATTGGATAGTAAAAATTCTAATTTTTTGTAATATGTTAGCTAAAACTATACTTAGGTAGATATTTTCTGATAAAACGTAGGCACTTCAAAATTCAAAATCGACTAGTAAAATGTTTTTAGTAGATTTGAAAGTGATTGCATTTAAATCTCAATTAAAATTAAATCTCAATTAGAATACACTACGTAGAAATGTATATTAAATGGAAATTGTAAAAATAATTTAAGAATTAAGAAATCTGAGACAATTCAGTTTTAGATGTTACTGGCAAAATAATTTCACTTACCTCGTCAAACAAGTTTCACAACACTTCAGACATTGTCCCACGATCACAGAGGTAAGTAATTACTAGTGTGTATTTAAAGTTTAGTAAAAATTTTGAAACGTTTCACGAATCACACGGTATTTGGTTTTCGTTCGACGTGCGTTAATTCGCAGAGCGCGGCTACGTGTGGCGGTGGAGCCTGCTACACTACTTGTGGTGCTAACTTGGAGCGCCCTTACAACTCCACCGAATGATGAAAACAGTTAATTACTTCAATTATTTCCAGTGTAGGCGAGATTTCAGCTGGTTTCAGCGCGCCTTCGACGTCGGCCATTAAGGCCCGCTCGAAAAGCGTTTATTTTTAGTAAATCCGAATATTATTTATGTTGGAGCAAATAGTAGTGAATCGGCCATAAAATAAACATTGTTTTGTTAGATGAGACTGCGATGCTGCTGTAAAAGCTTTTATAAACCCTATTTTTTATAACAAGTAACATGTTTACGTAGAATGCGGGCCACGGTATTTCAATTTGGGATATTAAAAACCTCCAATTCTTCTTGTATATAGTTTTTGTAGCTAACGTTTCGGGCGATGTTACATTCGGCGTGGTTACATAAATTAAAAATTGCAAGTCGATCTTAGACACTAGTAGTAAAAGAAAGATTTTTTAATGCATGTTTTTAAAATTATTATCCTGATCGTAGGTCATGTATCATACTTAGGCGACATTCCATTTTTTTACATTCGTAATAGGTTAATATTACGAATGTAAAAAATCCTATTATAGTAATATTATATTTTCTCATGAAACCGTGTAGTAAATACCTACTAATTGCTAGTCTACAGTCGCTGGGCGGGCGGCCCGCCCTACATAAATGAAGCAAGGGCAAGTATGCTATCCTTATATATTTTGTTTAATAAATACGTTACACAGACAGACATTTCTAAACTAGATAAAAAATTAATAATGTTAACTTGGGTTGTTCCAACAAATTTTGTCGTACTGAAAACACATATTAAAGCTGTGCTGTATCCATCTCTATGGAGGCTGGGGCCTAGGGCGGCAGATTTAAATGATGAGGATAATAGTATAAGGTAACAGGATAATAATAGGGAAGGTACGATTATAATAAACGTACCTAGCCTAGGTACCGTACCGTATTCTAAAATCGTTTATAAACTTTGAAATTCGTTCGATCGCTTTCGGATGTTGCGTCCGGCGATCGGAATGTTTCGATCACGAAGTTTCAAATCGAACGAATTGAGTGACTCATACGCACTTCCCATTCTGAATTGATTTCCATGCTTTGCGATAAATAGGTATTCTTGTCAAAGTCTAGCCGATTCTTTTCAGTCTAAGTTAGAACGCGGATTTGAGCCAAAACTCCTGATTATTTTACTCCACCACCCTCCATTACAAGTTAGGCAGGCGCAATTCGTCTAGAATTAAATGTCTTTCTCACGTCTATCTTTAATCTTTTTGAGTTGTAATTTAAGTTTAATGTCCATTACTGGTTTGGACTATTCCATGCATTAAATAATGCGCAAAAGATCCTTTCAGAATCTTTTCCATCCTTTTTCAGGGCTTTAAATAAACCTTGATACCTATGTAACATAGAAGTAGTTGGTATATATGGTAGTAAATAAGTAATTTGCTGTATTACATATTTGTCACACTAATTAAAAGTGAGTGATCAAAATCCCCACTCCCTCCCAGCTATTTAAGAGGCGGCCGTGGGCACTCATAGCCTGAATGAACCGGCGTTTCGATGATGGCTTTTTAATTAATTCGTGTTGAAGCCTGAAAAATGTTATGCTTGTGTCATCGTGAAGATATGTGAATGCTTGTTTCCGTGGATAGAATTCCTCCACGCTCGTTGGCAAGTCTGTTTGTAAAGACTGTTAAAATACAATAATGCACTGTTTACGTGGACGAAGTAGCGGGCTAGGCTTTATTCAGATAGGTTATTTTTTAAAACAAATTCAATTTTAGGCGTTACTCCAAATTCGTCATCCAAACTGTCGGCGGTTTTGTGTGTATGTTATATATCCATAGGAGCCACGATACAAGCTTAGTGCTTACAGTGGAATATAGTTGTTGAGTGCCGGCCAATTTGAAAATTCATTTCTTACTTAGTCACATCCTTTCCGTTACGGAAAACAGAAAACGTGATCTCCGTCAATATTGTTGTTTCCTTGCTAATTTTATTATTATAATCAAATAATAAATAACAGTTAATAGATAATAAGGAACTAGGTAGGGCGATCTCGGCGCCAATCTATATTGAACAGTGATGATGTAATCACTAATCACATTCAAAGATTATTTGCTTGTGACTCTCCTCAAATTATAACGAATTCTTAGAACGACAAACAAAGTTTCCCAATATCGGGTTACTTAAGTAATTTGTAAGTCCTTTTAGAGAATTGGGTGTGAAACCGTAAAAGGGACGAGGCAACTCTTGGCGACGACGGCGGCAACTGGCAGCAACCAGCTTGCGCCGGTTACCACTGGTTTCTAATGATGTGATGTGGGCGATGTGGCTGCGTGAATGCACTTCCATTATTCCGACTGTACGACACACGCGATTCAGAGGAGGTTGAATTACAACTTCTTGAGATGTATGATTAATAGGTACCTACCTATCCTAATATTGTAAATGCAAAAGAACCTAAGTTTTTTGTTTATTTATCAAGTACAACCAATCTTCTTTCAGTGTTACATACATGTAGGTACCTACCTAGGTACCTATTGAGAAGTAGGAAATTTTAATCCCGAAAAATAACTGTTAGGTACCGTGTGAAACTTTTTGCCTGGCGAAGCCGCGGCCCAGAATTTCATAAATATAAATAGATAATAATAATGTTAATAGAAATTTAAAAACTCAAAATTTTCAAGTTTTTACTTATTTTTATGTAAGTAGGCCTACCTAATTAAAAGCTCAATGTTCATCTGAGATGTTCATTCATTCGTGTCATCTTGAGTTCGGCGAGTGTGTGTGTAGCCATCATTGTCAGATAAATTTATCTATATTCTGATTAGGGAGTATTACTGCACATTTATCCCGCCAGAGTACAGCACCGTATATTAGGTACACAAAAGCTTTGCCGCCTTTTGCTATGTCGATTAACACGTTTATTTTAGAGTACTTTATTATTCCTTTCATTATGTAAGCATTCGTTTGTGAAAATATACGGGTGCCGAAATATTGGGAAAAATCGTTTTCCATAAGATAAAAAACTTCGATAACTATGGGAAACCCCACACGCTGAAAATTTTTCGAACCAGTAAATAGTCAAAAATATGCTCGGAACACTTCACACGTGAAGGCTTATTAAAATATGGACTTCATACAGGTAGGATCTTCAGTCAAAACAAATGGTGTGCGAGTCAAAAAAATCAAGTTTATCACTACTGTTTACAAAATAATGCAGAACATAACCTAAATTGGTGTTATTATTTTCAGAACCAGTTAACCGTCCTTCAGTTTTCTCATGGTCTAAAACTGAAGTCGTAAAAGTGTACTCAAAGGCGACAAAAAAATGCTAAACGTGAACTAAAAATCATATATGTGTCGTCGTATATGAAGTTAACCCTATAGACGGTTCTTTATGTTTATATTTTTGATTTGAATAGTTTTTGGATGGAAGTGGTTAATTGATTATGTTGAAGAAGTGGTGGTCGAAAATAATATACATATCCCAATCCCACAAAATATAGTCCAATGTGATATCAAAAGTGTTCAAAAATTATAATAAAGTTAGGTATTGTTTTACAATGGACAACAATTATAATCATTTAGCAAAATCGTCGTGTTTAAACACAACTTTAACTTTGTGTTCGGAAAGTCTATTCAATAATCCACTAAATCCTTCCTTTTCCCTTTAAACTGGGTAGAGGAAGCAAAAAATTTGGGAGTGGTTCTGGATAGCCAGCTACGGTTCGAAAACCATGTACTTAATGTCGTCAGAAGCTGCTTCTTTCGTCTTAGGGTGCTTTATAAATATACCACCGCCAATTAGACTCTGTGCCACAATAAATTCATTCAAGCAACAATTAAAGTCTCATTTATTAAATATCCAAAAACGGAACAATCCAACAAGTCGCCGGTAACTGTCGTTGTTTCGAAATCCTTAATTAACGGACCATTACTGTATTTATTGCTTTAACTGTATATATTGTATTACCTAGCGTTTGTAGAATCAAATAAACAGTTTATTTATTTAACTATCTACTTATCTAGTATCGTAGTATCCCAGTATATATTTCACTAGGTACATATTTTAAGCACTATATTACTGCACTCATGTTTCGCACCAGCATCTACTTAGTAGTAAAGTCTCCAACTAAAATTCAGTGTATTGCTCCTAAAGTAATAACATCACTGAGTTGTGGCCTGTTTAGATTACTGCAGCACACACACCCATAATCAGTTTTTGGGCTTACCCACGTTTTGTTTTTTTTTATCTTAATTTTCTTTTTTGGTTATTGTGTGTGTGTGTCTGTAGTTTTAATAAACTTATTTCTATTCTATTCTAAACTCGTAAATCTGCAACAATATTGAAAATTGGCGCTTTTTGCCTCCATTGGCAATGTTAGTGTACTTTAGTTGTACCAGTAGCGCCATCTGCGCTGAGCTTTGCGTAATATGCCCTATTCGGATATTTTGCTCCGAGGACCACCCACACCTACCTACAATAAGTTTGCTAGTACTGTCACTAGGTCTGGTTAGCATGGATTTAGTAAGTACTTCGGTCGGAGTACCTACTAATTCCATGGTGGTTAGAGACCACAGCACAACAGCTAGAGCTAGAGTTGGTGACGGACTGTCGAACACAAAGAGAACAGTCTCTTTCAATCATTTTTCCCTGTTGTAGTGTATATCTCACACATGGTTAGGATTTACTATTTACCAAATAAACCATGCAGCAAACAGGTGCAGGTGTTTACCCGAAGGAGGCCCATGCAGTGAATAAATTTTAATTTTTTTCAATCAGATATTTTGACTATTGGAATATTTTTTTCAATAATAACATTGTTAATAGTTTAATCTATTAATTTTAAGTGGTAATGTTCTGTTAATTTTGAAGTAACCAAATTTCATTGCCTAATATTTTAATTTTTTATTTATTTATAAATAGTCAATGTTACAAAATACTGATATTCAAGATTGGTAAAACTTAAATATCAATTTTAATTACTCTGGAATGTTTATTTGTAACTGGACGGAATTATTATTGTTATAAATAAAACATGAAATGGCTGCAAGAGATACTTTATTGTAGTCCCATACAGATTTTAGTTTATCCTTAGCCTAGATGTTGGTCCCCCTACTTGAGTGGGATAAACCTGGAGCTGTGGGTGGCACCAATACCGGGCCTACCGTGCTTCACAGGCTTGTATGTGACTGAGAATTCACCCAGGTAGTGACCAATCATCTCTGGTTTGATTTCAACCTGTAATAGTAAATTATCCAAAAAAATTATGCATGAAAACAAAGTTTATTTAGAAATCAAACTATCACTGGCACTGTTGCCACTAATCTACTGACTACATTGAGGTTAATTTTATTGTTTGGTAGATGGACACTTCCAAAAATGCATTATGAATAACATGACCAAATTATGAATAATGAGTTTTTTTTTATATTTTGTCTTTTTGTACAAAAGAACACTATGAAAGGTATATTTTGCTAGAAAAAAATAATTTTAATCTTAATATACATAGGCATAACTCTAAACTATTCTCTCTAATAAGGAGCCCCCTCATGTTGGATTCCAACTTGCACTTGCCACAATCATAATTCTATCAGATATTTTATTAATAAATAAATTTAATAATAGACATGTTATGCCTGTAGTAAGGCTACATAATTATGAACAGAGGTGTAAAATGGTTGGGTTATTTCAAACAGCCCGTGCAAAACTCAACTATATTATTGTATATGTATAGTAGATTTAGCACAAAAAATACTCATATTTTCTCTTCATCAAGAGAGCTTATTAAACATAAAATATTCACTGATATCTAACCTGGTTGAAAGTCTTTCCATTGTAAATGCCAACAATAGAGCCGACCATCTCTGGGACAATAATCATGTTGCGGAGGTGAGTCTTAACAATCTCTGGCTTCTCATTGGGTGGGGCCTCCTTCTTGGCACGGCGTAGCTTCTTCACGAGCGCCATGGGCTTGCGCTTGAGTCCGCGAGCGAACCGCCGGCGGGCACGAGCATGCATCAATTCCATAAGTTGTTCACTGAAATTATTTATTTTAAGGTTAGTCTGTAACAGTTTGATTTTAATATTGTTTTTATAACTATTTTTTACAATACACATATTGAGGTTATTACCTCACAAAAATAGACACAAATTGAGTTGAATTATAGAAGGTAACATGAAAAATATCAGTAGAAATGACACGAGTGTTTAGTTATTATGCAGGTGATATTTCTCTATTGAGATATTGAAAACGGTATACTACCAATTCGTACAAACTCTACTTACTTGGGCATGTCTAGAAGTTGATCAAGATCAACTCCTCGGAAGGTAAACTTCCTGTACGAGCGCTTCTTCTTGATCGCTTCTTCAACCTGAAAAACGTAAACATTACGGATCACTTTTGGGGAAATATCACTTTTACGCACTATTCGATTGTACTAATAAATTAGCACTGTGAGTTATCAAATGATTTAATAACAGATTGATCGCGTTTTTAGGGATAAATTTAAAATTAAATTCACAAACCTCTGCCATGTTTCCAAATTGTTTGACAGGAAAACTCCGAAAGAACAAGATGACATTGATGACAACGCAGGTGTCTGATTATGACAGTGACAGTTTTCAAATTGACGTTATAGACATTGACATTTCTTGACCAATTTTTAAAAATAATAGCAAAAGAAATACCTAGGTACCTACTTAATCAAAGAGTACCTACCTACCTACCTAATATTTTAGAATTAAGCTGCTTTTTTATGTATATCCTGAGTTATAACACACGATCATGTTATACATAAAGTTAAAGCCCACTTTGACCTAAAGTGTTTTCTCTTTCTATCAATGACAAAATTATAAATTGCGATGATTACAAAACACACTTTGAAATATACTTTTTCTGTTTCGGCATAAAATATGTATGTAGTTCAGGCTACTTATGGAAAGGTTTTTTACAAGTGAACCATTATAGGCACTTTTTCATTTCAATAAAAAGTACTTAAGTGGCCCAAGCCCAACTCCCCAGTATCCATTGTCAGAAAACACAGTATTATAAATAACAAAATATAATTTCTTAACAATTAAATGACATACATAATATCAAAACCTATTTCTAGCCTAAAACTTGTATTATTAACCAGCAATCTATTTGTACAATAAAATTTTTGCAGGTATTGTTCAACATATTGTTATAACACTGAACACTCACAATAGAAAAAAGTCTTGCTTGAGCCTGGATCGGTTGATTATTATTGTAATAAAATACAAATAAGATTTTTAGAGCTTCGGCCAAGTAACAGTAAAAGTTGAACCTCACTGTTGAATGGTAGTATGCATGATCACCAGCAACTCTGGATTTATTAAGGTTTAAGTTGTAACTAAACTATTTTCAGTAGATCTCAACAATCTTGATAACCTCTTGCCAATCAGCTTTGGATATGTTTTTGTTTTTATTAAAAATTCTTTAGATTGATGAGTGACAGCACCATTGTCAAGCTGATACTGGCATAATGTATGTAAAGGTTGCACCAACTGTTCTCTGTATTTTGGATCCCCTTCTAATTGTGAAAGAGCCTCAGCCGCTGTTTCCAATGTGCTTAAACAACCCTCAGTTGGCTGTGTCCTTATAATATAACTGCTTATAGTATTAGTCAACAGTTTCACTTGTTTTATGTTATGAAGAATTGGACTGGATGCATATATAGCCTTAGCTTGAGGCCATGTGCCATCTATTAAAATTAGATTATAATTATCACATTTATTTTCCAAACAACTAATATCAATTGATGTTTTACTTGGATATAATAAAACTGTATTTGGCTCATTAAGAATGTCTTCTAAATATTCATGTTTTGGTTGTGGAAATTTCTTCCCTTTATAAATAAGGCACTTGTTTTCAGACAGACCTAGCTTGAGCATGGGAGCGGTCCGTAGGCAACGCTTCTCCTCAGCAGGATGCTGCAACAATATAATTCTACTCCGAGGATTTAATCTTTGAGGTGGCAATGCTGAACACCAACAAACAACCATGGGCCTTCTGAAATATAAAATAATATCAGTGGAATATATTTTATTATTAAATGTAAGTTTGCAGACTTTTGCTAAAATCAACTAGTTTCTAATTAATGGCAAATTCAAAATTACCACACCACTACAATCTTATTCAATAGTCATTATAATTAAAATTAAATTTTATTTATCACAAATTATGTAGCTCATCAGAGCTCAGCTCACGAAAATAATTGGGTTCAAGTTGCAGGCTTGACATTCAGGCTTCTAGAACATATTCTGTCCTTGCTGGTGTCCATTGGATGCTGTAACAAGCCCACTATGCTATTTTAAAAAATATGATACATTCACTAACTCGCAATTTTGGCATAGTTCTCGCATTGTTGGGGGATCTGCTGGTATATTGGACAGGTCATCCCAAACTTCCAATTCGTCCATTGTACCAACTGGTTATAAAATCAGCTGTTGAATGAAAGATTAGTATCTATTAATCTAATTGATTTCTCTTGAATTCTGAACCTTTTGGTAGTAGACGATTGCATTGCATATTGCCAGAGATTTTTCTTGTGAATTGTTCATTTATGAATGTTGTATACCACTCCACTAGTGATGTTGCGATAGTGATAGTCTATCGATAGTGTCATGATATTATCGTAGTAAGATAATCAAAGTCAAAAGTCAAAGTCAAAAACATTGCAAAATCTGTGTTTGTACCTACATGTACATACATACAAGAATGTACATATAAGTAAGAGTTTCAACAGATTTCCCTTTCAGGCATGCAATATTTTTCAATTACAAAATTATCAATATAAGTATTATCTTAATTTTAATAAAATTACATTTACGTATAACCATAAAAATGGGTTTTAAATCTTAGAGTTTTTTATTAGTTTTTAGTATCACAATCAAGGTAGGTGGATGACTTTTTGTATGTTCCATTATTTACACTAGGCAACTATAAATCATATTCATAAAAATCTCTTTGATTACTTCTAAATTCTATTTTCTTCTTATAGTATAACATATTGTTCCTTACAAATGAACACAATTCGAGGATATATATATTAGTTACGGTAAGATTTCCCTTATCTTTAAATATATTTCTTAATGATTCATCTGAATACATGTTGTAAATAATTCTTATACATCTTTTCTGAAGTATAAAAGTGAATTCACTATTTACCGAATTTCCCCAATACATCATCCCATAGGTCCAATGAGGGTATACATTACCTTAATAAGCAGCACGAGTAACTTCAGTTGATGAATTTTCTGAAAGTATGGAGAGTGCATAGCAGTAGCTTGATATTTTTGTTTACCTTACCTATGTGTGCTTTCCAATTTAGATTACAGTCGATTGTGAGTCCTAAAAACTTATTCTCTTCTACTTGTCCTATTTTAGTATTTTTTTCAATACATGTAAAATGTAAGGCTATTTGTTATAGTTTCGGAACTGCACTATTTTACTTTTTAATAAATTGACTGAGAGATTTATTGACATAGTAATACTATCGAAGGTCCTATCGAAACTTGAACTTTGAAGATACTATCAATTGATAAAATAACGAATACTAAAGATCGATAGTATCGATACTATTGATAGTATCAGTGAAAATACTTAGAAGATTTTACGATAGTATTGCTTGTATTTATATAGCTTATATTTATATAGTTCAGCTTTAATATAATTCTTAACATTTTACATTCGCAGTTTATTTATAATGTTTATTAGATTGACAATACTGTGTCCATAGTCTTAATCTCAGTTGATAGTATCGAAAATACGTCGATAGTTACTAAACCAAAACCATCGAATCGCGTCGATAGAATCGATAGTATCGACTATTCAGTGGTGATAGTATCGATAGTAGCGTGTCTCGATAGTATTGATACTATCGACAAAGCTCAATAGTATCACCTAATTTGTACTCTCGATAGTATAGATAATATTACAGCATTTCGATATTTTCTATAGGGCTATTCGCGCTATCGACTATTTTTCTAGGTCAACTATCGATAGTCTATAACGCTATACGCTATTTACCATCTATTTATATTTACTAATTCCATTATCTATGCACTAAACAAGTACCTATTACACTAAAATTTTAATGACATTGACAATGACAACCCACTTGCAAAGACCATTAATACTATATAGGTAAACAACGCCGACGACAGTTGAGTGCTCTTTGGTCGAGTGTCCGTGGTCGAGAGAGTGTAAGCAAATTGCGCTATTATAAGCGCTATTGGTACAACTAGGGTTAACAAACATTGTCAATGGAAGCAAAAAGCATAAATTTTCAATACTGTTGCAGATTTACGACCAAAAATACCTTCTACACAATCGTGGTGCGAGTTCTGCATTATTTGGCAACTGTTGTCATAAACTGATATAACTTGATTTTGACTGAAGGTCTTACCTGTATGGAGTCCATATTTTAATGTCTTCACGTATGAAGTGTTCCGAGCGTTTTTTCGACCGTTAACTGGCTCAAAAATTTTACAGCGTGAGGCGTATTCCATAGTTTTCGAACTTTTTTATCTTATGGAAAACGATTTTTCCCAATCGGCACCCAATATGCTACATTGTTGTATATTTTCACAAACGAATGCTTACATAATGAAAGGATTAATAAAGTACTCTAAAATAAACGTTTTAATCGACATAGCAAACGGCGGCAAAGCAGTAAAACTCCATATTCTCAGAATAATAACAAAAAGGCAGATTTTTCAGAAAAATCGAAGAAAGGGCAGATTGCAGTCATGGAATTAGTAGGTACTCCATGGTCCAGACACAAGATAGACAGATCACTTTAATCTCGTAACAACATTACAGTTTTCTTATATCTGTAGCTTTGAAACAGATAGAGTTATGTAAAGATATATAGACCTATCATATATCCTATTTCAGTCATACCTACAAGTTTGTTAGTTTTACTGATCTTTGGACTCTTTCTCTTTGTAGTAAAATGGAAGAATGACTACGGGGTGTATAGTTTTTTCTGTTACATTAATCCTAAATTAAGCTGTCACTTACGCTTATAAATAATATATTTGGGAGCTGTTCACAGACATATATATTATTCTTATTGTCCGTGTAGCCGTCGGTATTAAACTCGGTCACACTCGGTCGTGGATCAGCCAGTTTAAATGTTGGATTTTTGAACGCATATGCATCGATGCTGTTGTTTTTAAAAAATCTATAAGTCATAATTATTTTAATTTGTATATTAGACAATAGATGGCGTTTGACAACCTTGTTGTTGTTATGCATTAATTGATTCATTCTGATTGAATTTTTGTATTATTTTTACTGTTGCTGTATTATTTAACCACTTCAATGTTTTTTCTCAGATATATATATTATATACATACCATTATATAAACTTCGATAAAAAAGTATCGAAAGCGGTGTCTGTGACGACGCCATTTTGCGCCGCATTTCATACATATTATTATTTTGAATCGAGCCAGGAATAAGTTCTCGTCTCTTTCTTTTTTATGTTATACACGTATGAAGAAAAGAGTGCGGTGAGAATATACTAACTTTCTCCTCCGGGTATGTATAAGTCGTAAAGAAAATTTTTATTCCTATGATTTGTAAACATGGAGGCCAAGTGTTATTGGTGAGGTGTGAAGTTAAAGCTTGTGATTTGCAGTTGAATTTCGTTGTTGAAAACTAACTAGGTAAATTATTTGATTCTTTAACCTTATCTATATACTTCCTAATGCGGAATTCCGTGTTTTTATAATGTTAACATTGATTGTATGCAAACGTATGCACTTATTTGGCGCCAATGCCCCAAAAGACCGTTATGGCTATTATCTCTTTTTATCTTGCTGTTATAGAATCGATTTCGTCAGTTTCTGTATGCAATTTTACTGTTTCAATCTAATATTATATCAAAATGTAAAGATATGTCGGGTGAGATAGGTAGTATGACTGGGTATAAACTGGTCTTACTAGTGTCGTCAGATCTGTCATTCCAACAAATTACTTCGGAGATAAATTGGGAGTATTCTCGAATTACATAGATATTGCTTAATTTCCAGTGTTTATTATGTTCTTTTTCAGCTTGCAGTCATGTGTGACAGTATACCTTGATTGAAATGATGATATTTTTGCGTTTTTACGTTGAAACATCTTGACCAACCTTGAAGTAAGTGCTTCGTATAATACAAATTTCTTGACTTTATAAATTGTTACACTTCTTTCTTGCACGTATCTACTATGTACATGTTGTTCTTGTATATTTGCTAGTGTTTTTTGTACATTATCATAATCGAACTCTTGTTTATACATTTTAGTAGTAATACCTATATAGGTATATAATAATCTTGTATTGATAATTCAAGGCTATGTGAAGTTCAAGATTGCATAGTGAAGTTTTTCCTAATCAAGTGATATTTAAGTTTGTGTACTTGCATTTTTTACAGTCATGGGAATGGAGTTGCCAAAAACTCCGGGTTCTAGTGGTGACTCCAATTCCAACAGCGATTCTGAGGTATGTTTACAACATTACAACAAATTTTTGAGTATTAATATTTATGTAACATTTATTTTTATAAAATATTTGTTTTTTTATACACAAAAAGTGAACATTGTTTTTTAACAATATTCTTGTCCAATTCATAGGCATAGTAAGTTTCTTGCTCATTCTTTATATAACTTTCTGCTTGTCTGGATAACAAAGTAGCACTAAGTACATAGTACATATTTTTTGGGATTCAATGTATATCTCAACACATCAGGGCCTTGGCAGGAATGTGTTTCCTTAGAAATATAAAATAAATATTGATGTGTGATTTATTGCCTAGTGCCTCTTTTTTCATTTATCTTCTAAAATAAATTTATAGATAGAAATAGGTGCATAAAATGTTGACCAACCAATTTGAGAGTTTAATTGGTTTTACAATGAAACATCAGCCCTTATTGTAATTAATTGGAGTAAATAGTAAATTTAACGTTATTACAAAAACTAAATGCACACCACACATAAAATATAATGTAAATAAAAAAGGTACCATACTTTGGATAAATGTTTAAAAAATATCGTTATTACAGAACAGCAGTTCAAGTGATTCAACTGGCAGTGACTGGGAGTGCTCCAGCAACAAGCAGAGTGCTGCGCGGAAACCTCACTTCTCAGTCACCTCCTGTGACACCGGCTTGAAACTCAAAATCGCAGCAATTCCACCAAGAAAGGCTGCACCTAAAAAGCTAGGTGTGAAACCATCAGTCAAAAAGAAACCTCTAGACACAAAAAAATCTATGAAAACTAAAGAAAAGGCTACATTAAAGAAAAAAGGAAAATCACAACTTTCTGATACAACTTCAAGTTCTGAATCATGCAAATGTTCATCAGACTCATCTAGCGATGATGATATTCCACTCAAAACTGTTTCAAAAACTTTACCACCAAAATCATCACCACAGAAGACATCAGGCAAGACTTCCAAGGCTGAGAGTGAGGAAGAGAAACGAAGTGACAAAGACAGTAACAAGGATAAACAAAGTGCATCAAAGACTAATAATGTTGTGAAAAAGACTAAAAGTGATGATGTTAACCCAGATGCTGCTGTTAAGAGAGGACGCGGCAGGCTGAAGACCAAGGTAAGTGCCAATTTTCAGTAAAGCCAATGGAAGTCCTACCAATATAGCGTTACTAATTAACCCTAATCCCTAAAAGTCTCTGAGACCACTTTGAAATTTTACTGCAAAAATCAAATTTCTTACAAATAATGTTTTGAGTAATTGTACCGGCATTTCCACTACACTCAAAATGGCATAGCATGATGTCTATTATTAAAAAGGACTATAATTACAAAAGGTTGAGGAGTTCTATGGCACAGTAGCTCTCATGCTAGATAGGTATGCGGTAGAGCTAGTTATAAATCCACTTTTGCAGTGGTTGTTCAAAAATGTATTATCTTATGCTTTGGAAGGCATGTTAAGCTGTTGGTTCTGGCTGCCTTTGCAGTTGTTGAAACCTACATCCTCATTGATCTTGTGTGGTAGGTCATAGCCCATATTCCTTATCTCTTATGTACTGTCTGAACTGCAAGGATGACAAGTGCCCCAGCAGTGGGGAAATTAAATGGCTGATGATGATGATGAATGTTTACAAGGGACAGGGACACGGATGACGCATGTTCTCATTGAGATTGATAGCTGGATTTTGAAATGAAAGTATGTATTACATATTCATACATACTGCAATATGCTAAATATAGACATGTAAAAAAGAAAACTTCAGCATACAAATATTTTTAGACATTAAGCATGAAGGTCCAAAAAATATCCAGATTGCCAGACAGAGATTATAGTATGTTGATAAGTATATTTATCTGTGCCAAGTAACCTTCAAATGCATGCAAAGACTTTGAAAAAACTACCAAAATTTACCAAAGTTTAGCTTACCCATTCTAATTCAGTCATGACTGAAGTGCAGAAGTCCCCATAGAAATATTTTCTTTCACTAAATATCCATGGTACAATGTTTTTTTCGGACATAGTGTTGGTAGAGTCTAGAATACAGCACTTCAGATATGCATGTGATGGCATCTACAATCAGGATGGGAATCCAGAAGGTGGTCTTCGAAAGTCAACGAGATGACAGACATGAGCATGATTTAGATAAAAACAATTGAAAGCAAATAAGGTGAACAGGTAGGAACAACATGTGTACACCTATAAAAAAAATATGATGTCTACTTAGGTCTATAAAAGTGGCTTGCCGGACTAGGTACTACAATAACTTTCTTGAACTTGTCACTTGACTAACTTGTAGCATAGAGGTTCTTAAAATAATTTTTACACTTCCAAAATGATAAAACGTGTTGGGTCTCTTTTAACTTTAAAACCACTTTCAACGAAAATGGTTTGAACGACAAACTGCAGTATTTATATATAGCACATTTTCAAAATTGTTGACAATATCCATAACTTATGCTACTATGCAACGCGACCCTTCAGTGGACTGACTCGCACTTAGCCACTTTATTTAAAATGTTGTAGGTAAGTTGTATATTCTATTGAATGAACAACGAATATTAGGACTGCCTGACACCTACCTACAGCTAGCTGACTTTTCAGTTTCCTAGCGTGTTTACCACTACGGACACTAGATGGCAGAAGTTGCAAAACTGAGAATTGGGTGTGCAGTGTGCAGTAATGAGATCTTTACTTTGCCGCAATTAAAAACCAGTAATGTATTCCGAATTCGCCAATTTTCGTCTGTTTTGTATTTGTAGATATTTAATATCTCCATATTAATGTATGTAAACATATAATATAATATATAAATATATTAAATAAATATATTAGGACAAATCACACAGATTGAGCTAGCCCCAAAGTAAGTTCGAGACTTGTGTTATGTGATACTAACTCAACGATACTATATTTTATAAATAAATACATATATAAATAAACATCCAAGACCCCCCGGGCCAATGACAATATACTTTACAAATTTAATGGAAACTGTTATAGATTTCATATTGTTCAAAGGTAACTGAACTGAATGACACACTGACGACCTACAATTCCAAAACAGTAACAATTCGTCAGGTCTATCATATAGGTTGCCCTAGTTGACTTTGTTGTAAAATATTTATTAAGGTTATCTTGCAAGTTTCAGATGAAAAGCTAAATTTTTATATACTTTTTGATCTCGCTACTTTTTGGAATTACCGGTAATCGGTATTTGATAGTCCCTTTAATAAGGAAAGTTATAGTCCAGTGTCACGAAATTCCCACTGGAAACTAGTATAACTAATCATTATAATAAATCCTAATTATTATAAATGCGAAATTAAGATATAATAATGAATGTTAAGTAATTAGGAGTATGAGAAGGGTTACCCATTTGGTTCTCGGAAAAACGGAAATTTTCTATGACAGACGCGGGCGAAGCCACGAGTAAAAAGCTAGTATTTCTATAATTCCCTCCAGTGATTATGCTTGTGAGATTAGGCAAGGGCCCGGTTGCCGTGTGATATTAACGAGTTCGAAGGACCAACAAAGTCACCCTTTTCAATAACTCCACTTTGGGGGACCGATTTCTTTGAAATATAACTTACTCGGGTCTTTTGTCGTTTTAATCTAGTCCAGTTTTTTTCCATGGATTTCTTTATTCTTGTTTACCACACACCCTTCGCCGTGAATGAAATTATGTAACAAGTCTGTTGAGCAATAATTCCCTTAATTTATTAAATATGTCGAGTCAATGGGCGGCAGATGTATCACATGCGTAATAGGCTATAATAGCTTTGTTGAATTATTGATGTGGGTTTATATTTATTATATCCAACAAACAATTTTCATAAGATTTTTTATATCAGTATTAAATGCAAACATCGTTTAAGTGCTAAATAGTATTTGTAGTCCCATGTTTTCATGGAAATGTATATAACCAATAATAATTTGCAACTTTTAAGATTTACTATTGACAGAATAAATTACACTTTTTATTTTTAGGAACCACAGTCACCCAAACATTTCTTTACGATCAGATTAATTTTTTTTTTCCTACCTCTTTAATCCACACTAACTCCTAATTGTAGTTGAGAAAGTCGATGTTCTTACGGCTAAACTGCTGTGCCGATGTTTATGAAATTTGGAATAGATATTAATACTGACTCGATGTCAAACATAATGTGCCGCGAAACGGAGCTGCGGGAAACAACTAGTCCTAATCCTAACTAATATTATTAATGCGAAAGTAAGTTTGTTTGTTAGCTCTTCACGCATTATCTACTGTACCGATTGTTATGAAATTTGGTACACGGGTAGTAGGGTATAGGGTACTTTGTATTCCGAAATTCCCACGGGAGCGAAGCCCCGGGACGCAGCTAGTAATTCGTAAAATCGAATGCGCACATTGCCTCAATCCCAACTTAATATTACAATTGCGAAAGTAAAATTGTTACCTCTTACGCATTATATACTGGACCGATTATTATGTAATTTGGTACACGTGTGGGAAATAACCTGAAATAACACTTAGGGTACTTTTTATCATGAAATTCCCAAGGGAGCGAAGCCCCGGGGCTCAGCTAGTAGTCTATAAATACCTTATAATTATTGAGAAATTGTCGCTAAGTTTTGTTTACACGCAGAGAGATCGCTTGAAAGTGAACAGTGCGTGGGCGTCATAACTGTTTGAACGGCATTTAGTATGATGGATTGTCTCCTGCTTTCGACAATAATCGTTGAATTCAATACAAATGCAGAGAAAGCTTATTACGTCGATAACATGAGCCTGAGGTAATAAAGATCCATATTATAAGTCCATAGTAACATTTTTCGTATTATTATAAAAAAACTTATGAAAATAAGCGTAAAGTCGAGTAATATTGGTAACTTGTTCAAATATTGTAAATAATTTATTCGTCTCGATTGTACAAATGTACACCATTTCCAAAGTCCATTTGCTTTGTTCTGCGTTGTTGGAATAGAAAAACCGTCACGGTCATAAAAAGGGTAACGTGAAGCTAAATCAACTGACGCAGTTTATTACGAACAAGTCAGACTAAATCAATTTAAAACTTGTAAATTTTGGTGTCACATCACAGCGACATATTACGCAACTTGAATGATTGTAACGAAATCTTCACTATGGGCTATAGGACCTCACGATCTCGAAGCTGACCACGCATCGGAGGCCCGATATTCTCCAATCGCCATCCAAGTTAATCTCATCAATTTTCTACAAACATTATAATCTAATTCTCAATCGACACGTTCGGATGAAATTTCTCGACTGTGCTTTTCCGTGAATACAGAAACTGAATATACAAAAATTGGAAAAAAAAGGTATAACATTAATTTATTAACTAGTTTAATAATATCATTAATTTGATCAGATTTGTAGTTAGCCTCGTGAATAACCACGTAAATAACCAGAATATATGTATAGGGGAGGAAAGAGTTTGTTTCCCTTGTTTATAAATCGTTCCAGCTCACTGCAGTATATTCATCCGATGGTACAGATTGTAGACGCATGACCTAGATTGCTATTTTTGTATTATGGCTAGGTTTATACCTTATAAATTACTACCGGCCCGCCTCGGCTTTGCTCGGGCAAAACTATAATAACCGAAACCTTTCTCAGGAATTATTGATTAAATAACCCCGCATCAAAATCAGTTGCGTAGTTTCTAAGCATACATAGACAGCGGGAAGCGACTTTGTTTTATATTATGTAATTAAATGATACCTAATGATAAATTATGTATACACGTGTATAAATTTATAATACACGGAAATTGAAAATATAGATTTTTCGATTGAACACGATTTTTGTCATACGTAACTAAACGATTTATATTATAAAGACACAAGCCCTATGGACTTGTTTTAATTTAGTCATTCTTCTCGTGAACCATAATACCTAACAATGATTAAACGTTGTACCTACTTATCGATTTGTCATGACTTATTATTTTGCTAGATATTTAGATCAATGATCTCGCCACCGTCAGACATGTCTGTCGCGGTCAATCACTCTTAGTCTAAATTGTTGTCTTGGATGTTAAATCTGTAGTTAACTATTCCCACATTTTAAAACCGCTCCTAGCTTGGAATTTACGAAAGAAAGTTCATTTCCGTTGCAGCACCGTTATAAAATGTTTGTTTGATAGTGTAAAGTGGAAGGCGGTAGGGTAGGCGTAGGTGGTGTGGCGGGACTGGGGTGCAACGTGCAACATTTAATTAAGGCGGTGGGTGAGCTTGGCTCGCGTGCTGGCTTCGGTGCACTTCCGGCTCGCCCCGGGGGCGCTGCGCTTTTTCCTCGCACCCGGGGAGACCACGCGAGGAAAGCGCGACCGGTCGTCACCTGAGGAATTAAAATTTTTCACGTAAACAGGTTTGATAGCGCGTTTTGTGGCGGAGTGGGGATCGCGAATACGCGCTTCGCCGGTCATTAGCTGACTCGCGACCCAGCGCGCGCGCGTATTGAAGGTACTTGCGTATGCGGTCCCGCGAGCGCACTCAACGTGCAAGCACCGTACCACGGACGTTTCCCGCCATACCCCGGATCATTCGTTGTGATGTGATCGAGTGTTATGTAGCGAATGCCATTGACAATTATGCGGTAGATTGTGAAGAGTTTTGTTAATTTTGATCTGAATTCAATCGTGAAAAAGTGCAAATTGAAAAAGAAAATGGTGAAAATTTAATTACTGCTGTAAGATTTTTTTCTAATTTGGAATGATTTGGTTAATTGAATGAAACGAGTATGCTTCATGATTTTTTATAAATTATAAAATGTGATTGTGTGCCGAAGGATGAAAAGACTAACATAAAATAATTTATTTATAAACAATAAGTAAATAATCTCATATTTTCTATAAACGACCAAGTTCTTAAAACAATTAACGTTTAAGCATAAATCTATTTATAAGCCAAAACAGTTCATTAATTTGTAATCATGTCACCGCATTAAATATAATGTGGACCGCGACACCTATTTCATGCAAAACAAACACGGCGACGATAACGATAAGCGCGAGTCGTGAGAGCGTCGCGGGGGAAAGGAGGGCGCGGGGGTCCCGCCGAATTTCTCTTATCAACAGTTTAGCACCGACCAAGGTCGCGCGTTATCATTCGGCCGCGCGTCACCTTTGGATCTGTTCCATGATTGCTCTCATCAATGCAAATCTCTGTAGATGTTGTTATAACTTTAAAAAAAGCGGAGTCTTGTAATTAGAATAGTTTTATATATTGAAGCATTTATTTATTTATTTATTTATTTATTTATTTATTTATTTATTTATTTATTTATTTATTTATTTATTTATTTATTTATTTATTTATTTATTTATTTATTTATTTATTTATTTATTTATTTATTTATTTATTTATTTATTTATTTATTTATTTATTTATTTATTTATTTATTTATTTATTTATTTATTTATTTATTTATTTATTTATTTATTTATTTATTTATATGTTAACTTTGCCCTATATTTCGCTGTAAGACCCCAAAAATATAATAAATAATTTAATAGCAACTAAAAGTATTGTAATTTGTAAATGATCTTTAATCAAATACAATTTTTTTCTGTATTCTGAGATCAGAGTCAATAAAGTCCAGAAATACATATAAAATGAAATTTATTTAAAAAAATAATACTTATGCTAAAGTAGGTATAATGTATGCGAAATGTTTCATTCTTTTCTCGCAAATCAGCCCGAGTGTGTTGTGTGATGTAGATCGCGACCCAGTTGCGCGTGATTGAGGATAAAACAATATAAATAGCTCGTCAACGCTAGTGGACGTTAGCGGCGAGGAGTAACCGCTCGCGTAACTAGCAACAAGTGCGCCTGTACATTATCGCGTGTGAAGTGAGATTTGAAGCGAGACTTTCTGACCAGCGGCTGCGTGTGTAATGTTGGCATGATGCGGCACGCGGCGAATGCTGCGGCGGCGGCTTGGACTGCGCCTGGGGAGGTCTGGGAGTATGTCAGCCAGTTGGTCAGCTCCTATCACGACCAACACGACTGCCAGGTGAGAATCCGAGGAGATCCGTAGTTAACGCGCCAGTAGAAGTTGCAATAGATCCTGTGGATACGCCTGGGATTCACTTTATATTGTTTGGTTTTGTTTGGTCCAATATTTCCCCCCACAGATAGATCCATGCCGGTAGCGTGACGTCAACAAGGACGCTCTAGCTTATTCCAGACACACAGTACATTGAAAAAAAAATTAATTATGTGCATTTAAACATTCTGGATAAGAAAATATTGCTGTAATTTCTATTTTGGTGTTCTTTCTGGAGTTGGTCCAAAACGTACAATAGATTGTTACGTAATAGATCAAACTTAGTTTATTTGACCGTGAAATTGTGATAGAGCGACCGTGACCGCTTCGCGTGCTTAGTTTCGGAATGAATGTATCACATCTGCATATACTATACATATTGACGGTAGCACTTTCTGAGACCTGATTATCGTAATGAGTAAATCCCAACATCGCAATTATGATTAATAATGATCCTCCTGAGACAATAGCTACTGACTGACTGCCCGTTTTATTTGTTTAATGTTGTTAACATTTTCAAAATGTTTGTATCGTCATCTGCTTGCTGCTATAAAAAATTTAAATGCGTAAAAATACAAAGACGTCCCCGAAGTTTATTTACCAACCAAAACTTTATAGACCAGCCTTTATTTGTGAACATTTTCTTTTTTCCATAAGGCTTCACTTGTTTGTTTCGCCAGGGTGGAACTTTCTGACGTTGAATTGTCAATGTTAAACTTAAAATAAATTTCCGATCATATTATTACTTGATAACAAAATATTATAATTTAAGCTGTTGCTAAACCAACCATTACAGATAAATAATCTCGTTGGGAATAGAGGAAGTTAATAGCTGAGTCGGACGGCGTTCCTGATTGATGTATCTAGCCGTTAAAGCCTGTTGATTTTATCTTATCTATCTAAACGTTTAATGAGATTACGGTACCAAGCGAGCAATTCCTGTCTTTCTATGCTAAGTTATCATTGCTACCAACCATATTAATTCCTATTCATTTGTCAACCTAAATAGCAACATTGTCAATAACGCTTTGTTTATTACTGCCGTTTCATCGCATGACATTGTTTATCTGGCAATGATTGTGATCAACTTTAATGATCGCTTACGTAACCTATACATACAGTTTCATGTAATGCCGGCGATGATTCAATGCAGTTAATATGATACCTAGTTTTTGCGCTTCGCTGGCACTTAAGTGTTTTTCAGATTTACATACCTTTAATATTACTGATGACAATCGTCTAAACAAGTAAAACCAATATCGATAAAACTTAAATGAACAATAATAATGAAAATTAAGGAGAAATACTTGTATCAAGCTAAGGTTGATAAAATATTCGGAGTAAATTATTCAAGAAGAAAATAATAAGAACAATGGAATGATTCAAGCAATAATCCCGAATAAAAGATTACAAGGACGACCGTTATCAATTGGAACTAGACGGAAGGAAAATGAAAGATAAATATTTCATGGCTAGATTACATCTAGTGACATCAAAATTCTACAAATTAATGTAATTTCTTATTGCGTATTCACGAGGACTGTCGCCATCGTCGTCAGTTGTCGATACCATGTATAGTAATAATAGTATTCATCAATTATACCAGCCATAAACGTAATCGGGTCGGCGAATAATATGCGACATTTGTCGAGAGGTGCGTGCTTACATTAATGTTGCAATACAACGACATGAAGATATTGCATTTTGCGGTATTTGATGAGTGTTGAATTTGCAGACGCGCTTATGACGAGGAGATGGTAACAGAAACCGGTTGGACACCTTTGCCGTGCAACCGCCGCGCTTTTGGTGACATCCGCAAAAAGTGCGCAATGCACTTGAGTTTGGTGGCTTTAATCGATGCACCTCTATATAAAACAACCGCCGAACGCTCCTTACACGGAGAAATCCCACAATACGAGGCATTGATTTGCTGAAATTGCCTTCAAACCGGTTAGATGCTAGTCGTACGCACTTGACGATTGCGTTGTTCCCACTTGCTTTCATGCAAAGATATAATGATTCTATTAAAGGGAACTTGATTTAACCTCTGAGACGTGTTGCTTGGAATGTGTTTCGTCTAGTACACGTATTGATATCGTTATGTGTCGTATACATTTTAAATGAAACATTTGTTAGGTACAGAGACTGTAACTTGGTGAGAGATTTACAACAAGACAGAAAACTGATTTACACTTTGGTTTTCTTAAGTTCTGTATGTTTTATACCAAAATGATTATATATTGATACGGTAAACTAACTCAAGAATTCAATTTTCACCTCCTTGCCATAATATCGTACACGTACGTAAATCATTGCTCAAGAATAAGTATTATTTGCCTTTTTGTTTCCTTACTCTTAAGTTTTCGTCGCCACACCGTCAAATGTTTTGTTTATAATTGTGAAGTCTTATTTTGGTGGTTAAATACTCAAATCCCGTGGCCTTGATCACATAGCTTATATTCACCATCGCCCCATGCTCGTATTCAATCGACCTGCTTATAAATAATTCGCAGACCCTCATATGGGCTTGTTGTATTAATAACTATACGCGTCCAATCAGTATTGTCCTCATGTGCCGATTATTTATAAGCCTTATGGTTATTTTTTAATATTATCCGATCTCCTCAATTCTACATTCTAGTGACAAATGTTTATGATGGATCTTTGTTAACGTTTGAGTTACACGCTTCATTGTCAAGAAGCTATAATTTTCATTTTTAGATGTCTTGAAACTCATCCATATTCCATCCGATAGCAATAACATTGTAAATTTATTATAACGTGGCGAAGTACTAAAAAATATTAACTCATTATAACTAGATATCTTACTTATCCTACATATTAATTCCTATAAATGCGAAAGACTATTTTCTATAGAAGTTGTTTTAAGCTCACGCTAAAGTCAGTCAAAGTAATAATAATTTTATTCACCTATATTACTTGTACGGAATATTCCTATAAATTATATAGTTTACAAGCCGTAGGTCCTGAGAAGTCTATGTAATTAAATGTTGATTAAATACTATGCGAAGTTATAGCGGATGTATTACCGCGTATTGACGCGGTGGGAAGGGTGCAGTGGGAATCGGGATAATCCGGTCCACGGCCATCTTAGTTTAGCATCGTTTAATAAAGCCTTGCGACAACTGCATGCTCTCAGACAGGGATGCCAGTGCATCATGTAATAATATCAATAAATATAGTTATTAAATGTTTATTTACATTAAGATTGCAGTTTCTGTAATAAATAATCATGAAATTTGTATTAAAATTTTTTGGCTTGAGAAATATATATGAGAGTTTAACTAAGCGTACCAGTATTTAAGCCTTCGTTGATTTTATCGTAAATGCCAGTTATCGAGGATAGGGCTCGATTCAGCCCTGGCTCCCGATCGGGTAATGCAAAACGAGACTCTGGAATAAATCGTTTACATGGTTGTCGGCGTAAACTGGTCCCTGCCTCGCAGTGGCTGTATACCGCGTGGAGGTAGGAAGCGGCGCGATAACTGATTGCTGCAACAATACCTCTTTATCGAGTATTCGCAAGACGTCATAATTGTGCTATTTATCGCAATATCTCGCAAATTTTATTTTGATATCACATCTAAAAATACATTTCCCTGCATTGAAGACAACACTGACTTTTAGAGTAGTAGATATTTCGGGAAGCTAAGATTGAGCGTGAGAGACAAGCGATATGTGTGAAACATTTTTAATGAATTGAATAATTTATAAGTCTGCTTCCACTAACCATATTGTACGTTTAAAATAAAAAGGAATTGTCTACTCAACTCATTCAATACCTAACGAACCGTTATTTGCATATTGAACATAACAAGCAACAAAAAATATAATGAACATACCTATTTACCCAACAAAATACACAATAATTTATCCAATGTAGATACCGCATCTGACAACAATGTACGCACGATGTCGAAGTACGTTGTGTGGTTGGTACGCCGTGTATTCGCAGCAGTGGCGGTCTTATCTCGCCATTAGACTTATTACGGGCCGGTATCTCGTCCATCGCACCGCTTCAATTGTTTCTGAACGCGCCTCGGCCGCTTACTCTACCACCACCATACCGCCTTAATTGACCACTGTTTACTTCACCAACGACTTCTTATTTTCTTATATTATAATCTGCGGTTTCTGCTCTTCACATTCTACTAACAGGGAAGCTTTTAAACTTGATGAATACTCAACCGCGTAATTTATACTGCAGGAGAGTTATCTTGAGGCACAATACCGCTAGTGGAATTTAATTTTACGAGGTATTTATTACATTAACGATCGTGCAGTACGGTATTTATAGCAACACTCAACGGCAGCTGTTTCGTCTTCGAATTTCTTATTGATTACTGCCAAAAAGGATAGCATAAAATAACGAGTTTTATCAATCAGATTGTTATTAATAGTTTTTGATAAAAATACTGTTGTACAAATGTTTAGAAGTATGCATTAGAAGTGAATTTACAGCGTCAATGATGTAAAATTCATCCTTCTAGATAGCATCGGAAGATTTTCGTCCATTGCTCCTATGTCGTAGCGAACCCACCGTGCCATTCATCCTATAATTAGTATTTGTTTTCTTCAATCCCAATATCGGATGTCCTGATTGGTACTCGATGAATTTAAACAATGACCCGAAGTAATTTTCCAACAATAAGTCAATCGACATCAGATGAGTGTTTTGAGCAACTTCCTATAATTGACGAGTAATTTTGCATTATTGTTCTTTAATAATAAGTACCTACCCATGTATGTCTTCCGTATTGGGCTACGAGTTAAACGTTATGGCCTCTGACGCGTCAGGCGGGTTCTGAATTTCATACATTTTAAATGAAAATGTATCTTGACGAAAACATAGTCCGCAATTCTCTTACGTATGATTAAAACTATATATAGAAATAGAAAACTAGTCTCAAGGATGGGGTTCATTTGAAGCAGTTGTCGTCATTAATGTCAATTTCTTGATGTTTGCCGTACACGACTCGTCTGTCCACACGAGACAGCTAACTAGTCCCGGCTAGCCTGCGCTTGTTAACCACACCTTGGCACACCGATCAGCTTCTTCTATTGTTCTGCCCGACGTCCTGTCTTGGCCGACGTGATAATTGTTTGATTACACACCTAGATCAGTCATCATAATTATATTTGTCAAGCAAATATTATGATGAACAATTCATTGTTTCTTTTATAATCAGTGGTCGGTTGCTTTAATTTCAGTACTTTTACGTTTTTTTCATGTGATTATTATGTTTATTGAATTGGTAGATTTAGTTTGGGCAAATAATTTTATCTTATCTCGTCAATATAAACCAGTGATATTGCTTCTGTTCTTCATTAAATCAAGATGATTGCAGTATACTATACCACGGCACGGCCGTGTTTAGCCGGCATAGCGTCCTTGATATCGCGTATACATAGCATCGTCTGCTCAATTAGTGCGAGCGGTGATCGGAACAGCTCGTATCCGCGTGTCGGCTCGTGGGAACACTTCGTCTCGTCCACCCTTTAGACACACCTTAACAAAGTATCAGGAAAAACAAAACACCTCGTTATCAAACGGAAAATTTGCAAATACGTGGTTATTAATTTTAATCTTGATTTTCTTTTTTCGTTAACCAATATCATGTAAAAGCTTGTTATCCTCATGTGGTAATCGCTTAAAGAATCATGATCGCTATGTCGACCAAATGACCGAAAGACCGGCTAGAAATTTTAACATCCTCAGGCGTTTCCTTGTAATTTTTGGATGTAAGCCAAGTATTTTGCTAGAATGGGAGCTATTTTAAATTTAGTAAAAAAAATGATATATTATTTAGGTGGAATATCTTTAAAGTCTTTTGAACATTGATTTGTAAACAAATGGAGATTGAAAATATAACAAGAAGAACGAAAGCCAGCAAACTCTGGCTGACACGCAATATTAGGGCAGGTCGGACATTCTTACGGCTTCGCGCTGATTAGAGGTGTAACTTTATGATTGCATGCTTCTGAGCGCTACTATTGTTCTAATAAGACCTACTGGCACCTCATGCGAAAGTACGTCTCGTTACTCCTCGAGTTAAGGTCACGTTCGACTTGATCTCGTCGATTCACCACGCTTTTATGGGAACTGTTTCGAAGCTTTTATTACTGACCATTTTATGATTTTATATTGAATGAGAGTTCAATTGTTTAGGTTTCACACTTTTTATAAGCCGTATTGTTTGTATTATGGCTTAAGCTACGACCGTTCAATGGTCTCACTTCTACTTAAGTTGTTATCAATATTTAAATGTAATCATATAGTGTCGTATACTAATCGGGCTCCTCAGCTATCATAGTCAATTAATCTTGCACTTGTATGAGTTGTGACGTGCTTGTCCTGATTATCCGATGCAGTGCCTCGTCACTGCAATATTTTACACATGATTAGAGCAGCACTGTATGGGTAAGCAAATTGCGCCGACGCGACGCGAAGTCACGATCTGAACCTCGCGGGAACCCGGGAGAGTTTCTACAGAATTCCAACGTAAATGCTACACGGATATTAATGGCAGTATCTTTCTTGATTTACCGGTTCACATCGGGATGTGGATCTTGAACAATGTTTACTTTAATAATTTGCAAATGCAAATCATCTTATTTGCCTATTACTTTGAAGACGCTTGTAAACTAAATTCAATGAGTATAATATATTCATAGTCGTCATCATTTCAGAGCCACAGCAAGTCCACTGATGACTTCATATGAAGTGGACATTTTTAGGATATCAACAAATCCCAATGAAACCAAATTTTTTGATAAAAGCAAGTACACAAATGAAAACACCGGTTATTAAATGAAATTTCAATTAATAAGTTTTCAATCGTACATTTTTAGTTCTCAAAGATGTCAGTCTGAGAACGGGAGGCTAAGGAGTGCAGGTCGGTATTTATTCAAATTAGACACCGTTCTTCGGTAGATCGTATCGCGCAGCGGATAAGGAAGGGTCTCCATTGGTATCTTGTCATCGCTTGGAGCACCGCCACTGCGCTTCAATGTTACACATTGAGTACTGGCCTACCGTTTAGATGTAAAACTCTAAAAACATACTGATGGTTTAGCAAGCAATATTTGGGCTTCCAAGTTCGGCGGCTAAGTAATAATAACTTAAAGATTCTGTAGTGAAATTATACTGCTGTTACTTAATATCATTACATCATAAATTATTTAGGCCAGTCTTCGCTTAAGCGTTGCTCAAGTCGTTAATCCAGGATACGTTAAGCCGGTACCTCCGCAGATCTTGTTTACATGATAAATAAGATAAAATGCTGTCAACATAGTAGTGTGATTAGCGATAGATCAAATCATCAACGAAGAAAGGTAACAGTCTAATAATAATATTTGGTGTACTATTAATTAATTGGTTCATATTTGCTAACAGCCAAACGATAAACTAATTCAATTGATAGGACCAGTCTTCAGGCTTTACAACAGTTAGTGAGTGGGTAGCGCGTAGCGCCGTTTATTACCGATTACCATAATCGACCATTTCCTAAGTCGGGTTATATTCCAATACATATCAAATAATACACTAGATTTATTAAAACAGCTAATATAGTAGCTTACAGTATATGGTACAGTGGACATAATAAACACGCCTCCGTCTAATGCACGGGTGTATAAAGCTTGGGGTATTATTACGTTCGTTTCGCACCCTAAATGTGTACGCCTTAATTAAGTATGGTCGGGATCTGTAGATTATGATCGCAGGTATGGAAATGGTGCGCCTAATTCTGAGTCACGGACGGCTCGGCGCCGCTGCGGCTCTGATGCACCGGCTGCGCCGTGCGCGCCCACCCGGAACCGGCTCCACTAACCCTCCGAAGGAACAAAAATACATGTGACTTATAACGACCTTCCCTAGCCTTGTAATTTTATCTACTTTAAACTATCTTGGATCTCCTAAATCTGAATGTATGCTTCGTCGGGAATGTTGATGAGCGACGAGAGGAATGAAAATCAATTACAAAGACACAATAAAATCATTAGACCAATAGCCAATTTCCAATACATTCACCGATATCTGGCTATTTCATCTTAGAAGGCGTCCCCGTCGCAGTGTTGCGGAATTTTACGATGGCTCGTTATTTGTTACCGTGCGTCGTAAATGTTGAAAACGGGACCAGCGTCTACCGAAGCAATTGTAAGCGCAATGCTGAACCAATTTAATGTCTGTAATTTCTAATACACTTCAAGCTCCTAGCGCTCAATTTCGTTATTGTTCAAAATGCTTGAGCATAAATTGTGAACACGAAATCGGTTCCTTGCATATTCAGTATTCGTGGTCATATAAATTCCTATCATGAACTGACACAAATGTTCCTGGCCAAAACTTCTAATATCGAAATTGATTATGGTAATTTGGTCTGCCGCAGCACAAATTATAAGCGTAATGCATTGTGCACCTAGAACTGTCGAGTTAGTGTCACGCACGCTTCTCATTAACAGAATATATTTTATTTTACTCCCAGGTGACCCCACGCCACCCCAAAGATGGGGGAAACATACGCATTCATTATGATAGAAGGAACAGCCTAGATAAAACAGAAAAAATTGTTTATGCTATAATATAAATGATATTATATTATAGCATATAATAATATATGAAGTGTTTTTTTTATATGTAACGGAATCGTTATCACTCTGTCTTTTCATTCCCGTTCGTCACCCGCGGTTTTATCTCCGGGGACTTTTATCTTCTCTCTTACTATAATAGTTTTCAAATTTTTGTTGGTATTTCTGCTTGATTAATATTTCCCGGGCATTTCTTTTCGTTCTAAAGTCTGTAAACTGAATTGACCTACATACCTCATGATCGTAGAACGTCTTGGCTTGGCATTGGCACTATGTTGTCGATGTGTTTTTGTTCCGAAAGACACTTTTATACCTATGTAGAATATTCTGTATTAAAATATTCCTTCCTAACGTCAAACAAGTATCATAAAATATGTTAAATTCTCTGTTAATCTTAACATTTTGATCTTCATCAATACGTATAGTGTTAAAACTTTTCTGATGAACCTTACAAACATTGTCATGTTTTTATTTCGGTCCGAACACTTGTGCTCACAACATGACAAAGCGAATGAATGACATCGTCGCGCCGCCGACATTACAATGACTGTTTGCACATTTCCTTAACAAGCCCTTTTTTAAATAATCTTAATCGATTTAGATACATTTTGATTCCAGAATACCCTTCGTGTAATTGAATCCATAATAGGATTTGATTGGTTCAATTACTTAATTCCCTAACAAGTCGTTCAGTCATGGCCCACGCGTTGGGAATATATTTTACTCAAGTACCATGAACCTTGCATGGATATATAGAAATTTTGTTTTTAATGTTTGAGACCATGTTGATAGGTACCTTTCAGTCACAGACCACCTTGATTTATTGCAGCCCATACCACGCGCTTGGTAACCGCATTCTGGACAGCTGCTACTGCTCATGCTCAGTCAGGCGTTAGGTCACTGGGTTATCAATACAAATTAAAATTGCTTCATTAAGTATATTTAGATATTCAGGGTTTAGTCTTATAGAGTCCGAAGTGTAGTTTATAGCACGTGCGTTTCAAGTTTCATTAATCTTGCTGTCACTTGAACAAACATGCTCCTGACATATTTGAATCGAGCCATATTATTTAACGTATAGTGAACTTCAGAACGAAATGATGTCATTTTCGTCGCGTCCCATCTGATTTGCAGTGAGTCGTGTTAAAACCTTAATAAAAACAACATGTGTCTCGTTATCATAATGTTGCAACGACTAACCGTGACTCATGGAAACACTGATAAATTTGTGTTTTTGTATTGTTTTATTTTATGTTCTAGATGGGAAAACCGTAGATGTTCTACTGCAATGTTTTATTCAATCATATATTTTGGTTGTTTGAGTTTCCCCTCACCATTTCTTCTGTTCAAGGTTTTTGCAGGAATATTTTTGTGATCTTTTGTGACCTACGTTTACTTCGTATGTTCAATAATATTGTCATTAATGCCCATTTATCATGATTTCGTTTAGTTAGTGTTATTAAATCAATGATTTGATTTTTCCCATTTTTCATCATGTTTCCTTTACGTCATTTGGCGGCTAGTTATATTGCCGCTATAAAACTCCTATGATACGTTTTAACGGATCTAAATAAACGTAATTTGCTTTTAATGTATGCAGATGTATGTACCGCCATGAATTATTACCAAAGTAATCTATAAAATCAATGTGCGATGTTGAAAAACGTGTTAACTTTCAATGAAAGTGCATGTTTTCAGCTTTCGTTATCAATTCGACGGATGGATGTTGGTTTAAGAGTAAACGTCCAGTAAATATTTACCGAGATCTTTTATTATTGTTAGCGTTGTCCGTACTTAGTAAAACACACATGCATCGCGTGTGCTCTCGACTGCATTATCTGGAGTATGCAAGTGCACTGCAAATTACTCTTTATTTATTCAGCGGTTTTCGCTGACGTTCCATTGACGCGACTCGTACACTACCTACAATTTTAATTATGTTAAATAATTAAAATAAAACAGTCTGTCGTGAGACAGAATATCGTAAGATTCATAATTAACAAGAAAACAAATCGAGATGAGAAATTATTCAAAAATTAGAGACAGGCGATTATATTTACCCGAATGCATTCGACCCAGCAACCCTGATTTACATGTCTATAATAATAGTATGTCTGTTACTGTGAGGATAACCTAATTCTCAATGAATATTTCTAAAAGTATTGAGAATGTTTGGAAGTAATCCAGATATATTGTTGGAAAGTTTTCTACATTTTCACTAACTTACTGTCAGTCTAAGAGGTTGCACCGAGTAACATACTTCCTTATTCACTTAAGAAAAAACTTATGTATTATTTATTATTTCTGTGGTATCCTTTAATATATTACTTAATAAAAAATTAAGTCTCTTGAGTTTGTAAATCGGCAAGATCTGTGGAAATGTACCATTTGGGTACGCTGCGCTTGGTAGTCCTTTTGTCCTTGCTCTGTACTTGTTTTACTTTTTGGGCCGGCCTGCAATAAGCTTTGTTGACGTGATGTGTATTTTGCATATGCCCTTGACTCGATGGATGTCTTGTCAATGCATTGTTCAGCCGATGATATGATCGCAATGTACCGACATTGTTACAGTGCTTCTCAATCACACTTTTGTTTTGCGGTTCAACTATACACTTAGTCATAGCTTGCGGTACCTATCTGATTTCAACACAAAAAATATAAAATGTTCGTGATTTAAATAGTCAACGTAAAGTTGAGATTGAGTAATACTAATAATCTGCCAAAATAGCCATATGCCACAAAAAATAGGTAGCAGACAAAGAGGTTCGCACATTCGGAAACATTGAGGTTAGTGAACCCGCAAACAGAGCATAGTCGATAGTTTTTGTTGAATCTCGCTCCACATAAAAACACTTTAAATAAATTATATGAAGCAATGAGACGAAGAGCTCTTCTAATGAGCTTTGCTTGTTTGAATTCAATGATCCATTGTGAATGCATCTAATATGAAAGTGGCCGACGAATGGACGTAACTTGACGGCTGTTATGATAAGATCTAATCTAATTTTATACACAAGGTTTAATTATTCTTAAGATAATTATTGAAGGACTATTATTTTATCTCTATTTATAAAGAAAATCTAATACATTATATTTTTTTTATTGTCATTAAACTTCCTAATAAACGTCACATATATGACAAAGAAAGTCCTACAAAGTGATGTAACAAAGATTAGTTATACGATTTTTGTTGGCTAATGATAATTAACGACTGAATTATCACAAAGGAACACCAAAACTAATTTTACGCCATTTTAATTAAAATTGAAGAGTCGTGAGAGATCTACAGATTAAATTAACTTAATGTATTCAAGTATTTAAATATGACATAATAACGAACACTCAAGTATTTCGTCCGATAAATTTATATTCCCATCGGAGAGAACTGGAAATATTTTAATTTATATAGATAACCGCCGATATGTATCATGAATATAAATGAGTTTCGGAGACAAAAAACAAGATGTGTGTTTGAGGAGAAATAATAAGAGGCAATCGTCTAGCTGGCATCGTCCTTGAGTGCAGAAATCCTTGATGAGTACAATCAACCGCCACCGGATAGTCGTCTTCGTCCAGGGCTGCCAATTAATATTTTATTAACTGCCAAGTGGATTCTGTGGCTGTTTAACGAGTATTCAGTCTGTTTCCTTTCGACAGTTACTTCATTTCGTCGTGTTTGTCTCGTGTTATATTTTTATGTATTGTTTTATGATGGGGTTTCATATTTTAATGGTTTTTATGCTTGCTTTGCGTAATTTCATATGGCGAAGATCAGGTTTATGTGGAAGTGTTAAGTCATTTCGAAATACTTTAACGTGACTGTATTAAAATCCAAATTATAAGTATTTGTTTGAATAGATTTTAGGTAATAACATTACAGTACATTTTTGCATGGCAAGATAAAGAATTCTGAACAATTTTGTATTTGAAACTGTGCCCCCATCTAAAAGGGGTTCGTTAGCAGTATATGGCATTGTGAATGTTTGTATAAGGCAAGGGTTGCAACCCTAGATTATCGATGCTGCGTAGGTGCTAGCAAGTGTGACGATAAAAACTAAAACTGAAATAAATGGGCGCGAAACGCCTATTAGCGTCGTGGTCGTGGCAATACTTGCCTCGACCCGCCGCAGACCACTGCCGTATTTGTACGGCCTATTATTAGGGTATCGTAGATATCTTTGTTTAGCCACATTCATTCAATTATATTATTAATGCATATAAACTTCTGTTGGTTAACACAGTAGCACTATCAATAGTAATAAAACACCCAGAACCGCAGAATTAGTAATAATGAATATGATAATAAGGAGCATATACATTACTAGTAGTAAACAAGAAATAGTAGGATTGACAACTGATAAACTCAAAGATATAAAAGCAAGTGCAAACGATATAGACAACAAATGAAGCGCTTCATAAGTAAAAGGCCTATGTGATCGAAAGAATATGTTGCAGTATTAAGTCTTTCCGAATGTTTGCAATGCAATATTATCGCAGCTAGTACGTAAATATTCAGCCGCAACTTAAATTCAATTTACTCAAGCCACGACCTGTCAACTTATCGAATATAAATTCACTTAATAATCGTTACCAATTACGTGAGCGTTTGGCCTCGTAGGTACTATACTATAAATCTTACAGAAATGTTGTATCAACCGATTACTGCGAAGGATTAAGATCTTTTTGCGAGCGCGTGTAAGGGAGAAAATAAACTGTCAATTGAACGTTGATTGGTCTTTTCGATGAGAAGTCTGCGGTCGTGAGGCGCGCCGGCCGGTCCGCCGGCCAGTCCGCCGTTTCCATGAGAAATGCTGGACGTTATGAAACCCTCACTGACACGAAGATAAACCTAATCGTCAGGAATTTCTGCTCTACGATTGATTGCTATAATATAATAAATATTTCGCAATATAAAATGCTGAAATCGACTTAATACTGATTAAAAGCAAGGGCACTTGGTTTTGATCGGGAAAATAATATTTTCTTCTATCTTGGTCTATGTGTTAATGATAGTAAAACACACAAATGTTGATTGTTTTTTTATAAAATGTACTCCAACAAACGTATTTGTAGAATGCTCTTTAATTCAAGTCTTGAGGGTTGAACATGCGCAAGTACTTGCTGCGTCGTTATTGAACATTACTTAAATTTCAGCATGCATTCGTTTATTTATTTGTTTATAAAAAATTATTTGTTTATCCTTAATCCTTCTTGCACATCAGTTTAACTTCTGTACTTATGTCGCTATCTGGTATTGCCAGTGCCGTGATCTTAAACAAGGCGTGGCTTGGCGGCGCTCGATTGTCTGTCACAGTCAAGTTCATGGCCTCGCCGGTCGTTCTGCAACATTTCCTCTTCCAATCTCATTAGCCTTTTACTTATGAGATATGCTTTATTTATTACCTTTACTTTTATTTTTATATCTCTGTGATTGTCAGTTGTAACGTTGTTTGATTTCTCGTATATACGGTCTGCGGTCATTCCAATTGTCGTAGCTACATTAATAGATATTATCTTAACGTCACGTAAGTACTTCACAGTAATTCCGCATTAGGTGGAATGTCGAAACATTTCAACCACTTCTGGTTCAATCACAAAATATACTTTCCATAGTTTATTTTCTGTAATGTAAGATTCGATACGAGATCTTTTTGAAGTATAGGGTATTGTTCTCGACATTTGGCGCAGGTCATTGACCCACACAATCAACTGTTTACTGATGTACGGTAATAGTAAAAATAGATTCCACTCCAAACAGACCTTATAACTTTCACATTAGACAACGTATCTGGAAGTCTTACTGGTTCATTAAACCTTTTTCTAATTATACCTGTTTATTTTGTGAAAACTCCGTTACGCCGTGACGTTCTTGCGTTCTACCAAAATGTTCTAATATGTAAGTTGAACGGCCATTATAATCGCTTCATAAAAAGTTGTTTACCAGTTACCGGCTCGCGAGGTAGTTTCTTAATATACGTACCAGTCATGCTGGATAGGTATATAATTAGTTGATTTATGTATAAATTTGAAATGCATAAAGTCGTGAAGGAAATGTGGCTATTAAATAATAAAACTGAATATTGAAGATAGGCTCCATGTATGTCTTGGGCATTATTTTGTGTTTGTTTGGTGTCTGCTGTCAGATATGAATCTCCGCAGATCACGAGGTTGTTAATGTGATATTCGTGTCGGCGTCGACTGAGATACGTACCGTTACTCTATACTCTATTGTCGATTCAAAGGCACAGAGCTTTCATATTTGTCCATGTCTGTATGACTTGGTCGAGTTTTGTGAATGTACCCAATGATTTACGTCGGTATTTTATACATATATTTCCACACAGGTAACAACAACATTTGCAAAAACAGTATCGCCTAGCAACTCTAGGACAAACATTATTATGTATTTACCAAAGTGCCATTATCATTACCTCTATACTTGAGCACTAAAAAGCCGTACTAAAATAGCAGTAAAAAGCCTAGTTTATAATAAAAAAAGAGTCCGCCATTGCCATCGGTTATGGGGTTGTTTCCGTAGTATTTGATATGCAAGTGGTGATAAGGCAGGCGGCCACACGACACTTGCTAAACCCCTTCCAGTGCTGAGGGTTGCTCGCCCTTCCGCCTTATTGATTAGCACCCTCGGAAAATCAACATAATGGAGAAGTGAAACCAAAACATTATGACACTGAGTTCTACAACATTAATTTACAAAGTTGTCAATCAATTAGTTGATTGCTGTAAGGATTGGGGCTGTAGGGCCGCGAAGCCCAGGGTCAGCATAAAAAATATAGCTTACACTATGAAGATTCGGCTATCATTTGACAAACGTTTTGATGTCAACCGTTCTTTAGTATAATTATTGTTGCCTATCAGTTGCTAAGGCTATATGTTCGTTAGTCTACTCGTACGTCATTCATAAGAGGATTTAAAGTGCTTTATTGCCCTAAAAACAATCATGGGTTGTTTTGTGGACCCTATTTCTGTATAAAAAGAAAATCTCCTTATAAATTGAGTTTTTAATACAAATACTATTTAAAAAATTATAATCAGTCGATTGTGAGAAACTAGGCATAAAATCATTAAATTAAAAAGATATAGTTCCACTTGTGGTGTTGGTATTTAGTTTAAATAGGCAAAATATATTACGGTTAGTGATTGCGAGAAACGTGCGACCGCAAACGAATTACTCGGATCAACCGTGTTAGTCAATTCAAATAGGAGCGTGTTGTAAATCCCTTGCTTTCATTGTGTTATCGAGAGTCGTGAGTTGTGCATTCGTTCTTAAAAGGCAACCTGGGAACACTACGAATAAATGTTTGCTAGAAATAACTATTGTCCAACCCAAGTGTTTACTAATTATATTCCCATCGTACAGTTACGAGACAAGATTTGACTATAAATTACCCTTGTAAAGAAAAAAACAGCGTCTAAGGGTTGTCTGTAAGAGAAACACACTTTTACAACAATATGTTGTTTTTACTTTTTCATTTATGTAATAAATGTAACTTATGATCCCTTGGATCTTATACTGAAGTTTTTTTTCCAAGTTAAGAATAATTTTCTAAATTAATATTTTGTGGGAATTTAATGGTTTATAAATTCATAGAGGTTAATGATATTGCAACACTTTAACGTCGATTGCATCAAATCAATCACGGAATGCTAATGACACCTCAGAATAAGTCGAGATTGTAGTTATTTCTAGTGCAATACCACGGCACGGTGCGATTATAAGGCAGTTACTGAGAAATCGTTAATTCACAACTTTTACTATGCTGCATATTTCATTACACATTCTTTGGATGTTAGGTGTCAGCGTTTGCGTTAAGTTAAACATTGACAAATCAGTAAACGTTATTTATTTAGCTGTATTTAATGTTGTGATGTTTATGGGATCCGAAATATGATGCACCAAATGTATTCACTACTAGTTAGGTAAATCTATCTGACATCTATTATTTGTGGAAAAACTCTTGTAACGATTGTAAAGAATCTGGTGACTTATTCTATAACCATGATACATTTTCGTAAGCAATTATTTGTTTTAGTTCCCGTCACCGGCCGCCGAAAGCGCCGCTTGCGGCAGCAGCACATCCTCGTCGACGTCTTCATCGTCATCATCGTCGTCGTCTTCATCGTCATCTTCATCATCGGATTCTGACACCGCGGATGCCGCAGGCGGTTCCGTGCATGCGTCCGCTGATGACTCCAGTGCGGCGCTGGTTGCTGCCTGTCAGCTGCAGGTAAAAATATTAATACCTCGTAAAGGTAGAGACTGTGTGTAGGCTTCACGTCTACGCTTCCTCTAGTAATTGTATGTATATCAGCTATAAATAAATGTAATAATCGCTAAATATATATATATTTGAAAGATTAAATCAATTGCAAAATTTAAGCTTCATAGTTTGCATAAGGTCTATTTAAAACAAGATCGTAAATACATCGCCAGGTCATCGACGATGCAGACCTCGCGGAACTATTTCCAGAGCAGACATCCACCGCGCCTGCGCAACAGTCCAACTTTTCTACATTCTCTGTACACAATGCCGCATCTGAAAACGACGATAAGTCGATCGTCGACAATGGTAAGATATTTTTATATTCTAATTTGGAGCCATATCCCAGTTTAATGTCATAAGTAAGCGACTGTTAAATCAGAAATAGCGTTAGATTTACTACAATATATCATATGTTTCCCAGGTGACGGTTCGAGTAGTGAAATGGAACTAACGCCTCAGCTGGTAACTGCGGCCATACAAAGAGCGACTGCAGATTCGTCTAGCTCAGAAAATGAATGCTCTAATTCTGAACCAGGTCACCCGAGCACAACTCACTACGCTTCTACTCTGTTGCAGCATTTCGAAGCCCAAACACAGTTAATCAGTAGCAGCACCACACCTTTGGCATCAATCGGCGCTGGTGCAACGACATCGCTAACGTGTGGCTTGAATTCAGATCCTATTGAAAGTGTTGGTATAAGCGATTGTGTTCTAGGACAAATCAACAACTTACCCGAAATACCGCCCATGAATCCGAACTTTCTAACGGATACTCAACATCTAAGTCCACAACAAACAGAAGAACTAAATCAAATTGATAAAGATTTAGAAGAGATCACTTCTGTCACAGGAGGGATCTCTATACCGAATCCCAGTTTAGATGACTGTGTCGACAACAATGATTTCATGAGTTTAGATATAACACAGAGTGGATCAGAATTAGGCAATGCTAACGATTTATTGAAAAGCTCACCGATAACAGTGGTTGGAACAGATATGAATCTTAGTCATATAGATACTCAGAAGTTAGATACTATCAGTACAAATTCTGTTGAATCTCAAGAAGATGTTAAAAATGTAATTGTAGAATCAAGACGAAAACGTGGCAGGCCTCGGAAAGTAAAGAAAACAGAAGAATCTCAGAAGGAAGATAAATCTGCCATTAATGTTATCAACTTTCACAATAATAATGATCCACCGAATGTTTCGCCGGATTCTGGTATTTTGTCCAGTCACAATAATTCCCCTTCACATTCGCCTCTAGGACGTCATGACGAAGATGAAAGTCATAATAGATTAGCTAGGAAATCAATTCAGAAAGAAAATACGAGAGAGAGGAGACCAGTGAGATCAAAATCAAAAGTTAGAAATAAAGCACAAAATAGATCTGACTCCAGTGATTGTGATTATCAGAAGAAGAGAATAGAAAACGAAGTGAAAATAATAAAAACTGAAGCACCATCGCCAGTTCCTTTAAAACAAGAGCAAAGTAGATATGAAAAGACTAAACGAAGTGAACAAAAGTTAGATATAGCGGCCTTAGATAGAATGCTGTATGCTACAGATAAAGTTTTATATCCACCCAGAAAAAAAGTTGGCCGTAAGCCTCAGAGCAAAACGAAAACGGTGCCGAAATCTACACCCAAAACTTTAAAAGACAAAAATCAATATGACTCTAATGATAGTGATGAAGATTCAGTACCATCGAATAGGTCAGTTTTATCAGGGGTTTATGCAAAACGTAAAGAACTTAATAGCAAACTTGCCAGTTTACCCAAAAAGACAAGCAAAAGTTTTACCAATGCATGGAGAGATCATCAAAGTGAAAATGAAGCAGCTGCAGATGATCCTCTAGATCCCACGTGGAAGCAAATCGATCTGAACCCTAAGTACAAGGATATATTATCTGGATACAAAAGTGATCATGAATTTAAACCCTACAGAAGTTGTAGCAGGGTCATCGAATCGGGCTATAAGAGTGACTACGGGTGTAGATCGGGTTATAAAAGTGATTTTTATCGTTCCGGTTATAAAACCGATCATAAATCTGGGTACAAAAGCGACAAATCAGGTTATAAAACAGATTATAGCGTGAGAAGTTTACGTAGGCGCACGCGAAAATTAAAAAAGACAAGATCTGTTAGAGATAGGTCATACTACAAAAATCAAAAACATTTTGTCTCTGATCAAGAAATATTATTGCTGGCAAATAAAACTTATAGTTGCCTTAATCTAGGGCATAGCTCCAGCGATTCCGAATGTGATACGTACCTACGAAAACCAAGTGCTAGTCCCAAATATATAAGCGTATGTACTAAATATCCGTTGCCCCAAAAATATGATTTTGGTTTTTCGAAAATGAATAGAAAGCAAGTTTTGCGAGTCAATTCGTCTGATCCTTTTGCGCCGGGTCCAGTTTTTAGTGGTTTACAGCGGCCAGTAACTACGTATAATATTTTCAAAGTGAGCCATAATAATAATAATACACTTCTTAAATCTCCAACAAAAACTAATTACATCGGAACTCCATTGCCGGCTCTTAAACCAGTATTTGCACACAAATTTGGATCATCGCCAATATGTACTATTGCCAGAGCAAAAAAGGATAATGAATCAAAAATTGATACATTGACGAGAAATCTGTCGCCAAAAAGCCGCAAACAAAAGAATATGTATTCAAATTCTGCAAAAAAAGATTCTAATAGCAAACCACTACCAAGCATATTTGAAAAAGCTAAAAATAGTTATGTACCAAACAAATCATTGTTACGAAATGTGTTTCTCAATTTCAAAAAACCTCACATAAAACCATCATTTCACGTTAGAAAACACAGAAGAACAGTTGTTCTTGCTCCACCAAAAATTCATTTAAAACCAATAGAGCGACCGTCACGGATTACCGTCAAAACGGAAAGCAAGCATCATAGACATAGAAGTAAACGTAGACACCGTTCAAGATCTGTATCTAGATGCCGCGAGTCATATACTAAAGTCATTAATCTTGTGGATCAAAAATTTTGTCAGGACATGGACAGTTTAGTCAGCAATTTTATTAAACTATGTCAAATTGCTCCTAAAATGATTGCTAATGTTACACAAAATCCGACCAAAAGTGTGGAAAAGCCTGTCGCAGAACTGGCTCCGCCGAAAGTGGTGAAAAGGGGGTCTAAAAAACGCAAAACATCCGATAATCAAGAGATAGCTACTCCATCATCAAAGAGAAGACACAAAAAGCAATTGACAGAATCTCAAAACAAAGGAGGAAAAGATACCAATGAACATAAATTGCCCCTTAAAAAGAGGCATTACCATATCAATTCTTCCACCAGTAACTCCTTGAGTCTCAGTTTAGTTCCAACAGAATTTGACGAAAGTTCAAAGAATGGCACAAGTCCTGAAAAATTCTTGTGCACTGAAACCGATTGTTTAGGTGAAGAATCTCATAAAGCTAAACCATCACATGATAAAGGGAAAAAAGGCAATGAGAATTCCAAAGCTTCTACACAGGCTAACATTAACAATACAGCTCAAGACATTAAGAATAATGAAATAACTAAAACTACAAAAACTAATATCGGTACATCCACTGAGTCTGATGTAAATGCTTTGGCTAATTTAGTTAACGAAATTAATACGACCGCGGGTTCAAAGAATCAATCTCCTGTTCTAACAACAGTGGAGGATGAGTCGAATTTAAAGAATCGTAGTCTGGAACAATCAGAATTATCGAAAAAGATTATTGAAACATCAGAGAAGCTAAAGGCTGTAGATAAACTGGTACAAGATCTAGAAAAATCGTTGCCAAAATCTAAGGAAAATGATATCAAAGCTGAATCAGCTAAACAAGATACTCACAAAGTTTCATCTCCACGATCAGAGACTAAACAATCTCCTATTAGAAATCCCGCTCCAATTGTTACACCGAAAAAGAGACATAGACTGGAAGCGGATAAAGCATTATCAAATTCTGGCCTAGATCAAGTGGTACAATCATTGTCTAATAAATTATCGGAAAATGAGCCGAATAATTTAGCTAATGTAAAAGATGTCAACCAAAATAACAAAGATGTTGCTGATAGTGAGAAATCTAACATTGTGTCTCCAAATAATTTATCGGCCAGTAGTACTAGTGCCGATCCTTTAAAAAGTATGTCAGCGCGTACATTGTATAAAAGTTCCATACCACCCGCTCAAAAGTCCGAAATAATGACACGCAAGAAAAATAGGCTCGAAGGTTTAACAAGTAATCTTGTTTCTAAAATTAATCCAAGTGCAGCTACAAAGGTTTTGGATACTTTGCTTAACAATAATATACGTAAATCTATTGAATCTCGAATACTGGAAAAAGAGAAAACTGTTTCTGATGCCAACACAAAAATACCAGATGACAAGAAGAATAAAGATAGTTCTCAAATGAGTACTCGTGCTACTGTAATTAAATCGCCCGTGTCAAAAGGAAAAGTTATCGAAACTAAAAAGGCAAAAGCGTCAGAGTCAAGTGCAGAACAAGTTCTTGTTGTGGAAATTGATAAACCGACAGGCATATTCGAACCATCAATTGATATCGAGGATCAAATTCCAAAATCCTCTATTTGTGTAAACAATTTGCTCAATGAAGCTAATAAATCAAGAGGCAAGACCAGAAGCGATAACAAATCTACGAATGCCTTGTTGACCCCCATTGACACTGAAGCCGAAATACCACTAGCGCTTATTTCTGAAACTCCTAATCCCATAATACGTCCAAAAAGGGGAGAATCTATAGCAGCAGTAATTTCTGACAAAATACAAGAAACAACGGGTGGTCACAATTTACGACAGCCTAAAAGAAATATAGCTAATGAGAGTGACGATACGAGCGATAACAAAAAGAAAAAGAAAACAAATAATATCATAAGGGAAAGCAAATTAGTTTTACCTCCCAAAATGTTAGTTCCGAAGGTTCAAGCCGAGCGACTCCCTATAATGACATCGACAAAGAAAATTGTTACTACTGAGAAGAAACCACTCGTGAATGAGCCCTCTGAAAACAAAACACCTGAGACATTGAAGAAAAAAGCTCGAAGGCGTAAAGCTATCAATAGGACCGGCTTCCCCAGCATAAAGAAGAAAAAGAAGAAGGTTGAACCCAATAGCTTTAACTTAACTTCTGACAGTCATTTTACATCAGACACAGATAACAACTCGGCAAACAACTCTGCATTTGAACGAGTGCCGAAAGATGGGGAAGCAATGAGCAGTTTCTTAGAAAGAACTACAAATAAAAAACCCGAGTTAAAAGTAATTTTGAATAAAGAGGATTGTCCGAAGCAAGGGCGTTTAACTGTTGTTGCTCTTGAAAAATTACAGGGTAAAGACATTACTGCAGATAATAAAACAAATAAGAAATCAGATAATGTAACTGAAAAGAAAAATATTGGTTCCTCTATATTGAGGGCTCCTTCTCTACAATTGAAAAATAAAGCCGAAAAAGAAGTGAAGAATCACGTAAATAAATGGGAGGTGCTGAGTGAGACTGATAGTATTCCGTCATTAGCTAGTTCGATTAGTAATGACCCAGAAGATAGTATTCCTTTAAGTTTGTTGAATTTGAAATCGAGACCTGCAAGTAGATTGGATAATTTGGAAAGACTGAAACGCAAAACTAGGGCTATGTCTCCATCTCAAGAAATTGAGGAGATATTTTCAAAGCGGAAGATTGTGGAGAGAAATAGTAAAGTCGCTCTAAGGCCGAAGTCCAGTTTAGCAGTGCTCTGTCCTACGGAGAGAAGGCTGACTAGAAGCTCTGACATTTCTAATGATGACCAGAAAATTGTTAAAAGTAAAAAATCTGATAACAAGAAACCAGCTCCAGAAACTGATGAAAAGTCAGAGAAGGCTATGAGTATTGTGACAAGGAGAAAGTCTAGATCGTGTCAAGTAAATAAGAAAATGCGAGAAGTGCAATCAAGTTCAAGAGAGAGTTCTTTAGACACGATCGCTAGCCGCAGACTGCTTTCTAAATCTCGTGAGCCTTCGATAGACACGCTCCGCGATCACGACGAGAACGATCCTTTGCCGCTGAATGAGAAAGAGATAGACTTTGAGAAGAGTATAGATGTGCTATCGAAGAGCATTATTTGCAAGAAGCGAGTGGCGTCGTCGCGCGATGATAGTCCTGCTAGCAGCGTGGACAACAGGGACAAACCTGTGGTGTCTAAGCGAAACCCGCGACTAAGGAAGAAGTTCTTGGTTGCTGGTCTATTCTCCGACTACTATAAAGAAGAGTAAGTTTTACCTTATGATGGGATGTAATTTTCCTAGTATTACATTTACTATAAATCCTCATTTCACCCTCGGGGTAAATATCTTATTTATGGCTATATATACGCCTGATTCAGAATGCTTTACGATCTTGTTATAAAACCTAAATATTTTTACTCCAGTCCAAAACCGGAGGGCAAAGGCAAGAACCTAGTGACACAGACGGAATTCCCGCCGGGGCTGCTGGCGCCGCCGCCGTACTGCGAGCGCTGGGTGCGGCGCCGCACGCTGCACTACACGCTGCCGCACGACATCTGGTGGCAGCAGCACTACAACCAGCCCGTGCCCTCCTGGAACTATAAGAAGATTCGCACCAGTGAGTTCTATTTCATTGTACACTCGACGGTACGTCATGCCGGCTAAACTGTAATGGTACTGTTGGAGCAGTGGCACATGTCACCTAAAGGTTAAAATATATATATATATACATTAAATAAAATGCGTTTGTTCTAGACGTGTATTACGACGTGAAGCCATCGGCCGAGGAGTGCGAGAGTGTGGCCTGCAACTGCGCGCCGACTTCCGGTTGTAACGAAGACTGCATCAACCGGCTGGTGTACTCCGAGTGTTCGCCGCAGCTGTGTCCTTGCGGGTGCGTTACTGGTGTTACTACTTCTATACTTTTTATTTAGATTAGCCTACCAAGCAATACGATCTTGTGCTTTATGGTCTGATGAGGTTTGTTGCGTATAGAAGTTGTTATCATATCCCAACTTAATACTCTTTAAGTTAATTTGGTTATGAGTGTTTCATATTATTCTCGTTAATGAGTGTGTCATCCTGTTCTTCAGTTCCAATTATGTTTTATAAGACAGTTGATTTGTTAGACTTATTAAATTGTGGTAATTTTGTGGAAGAAATGTAATAGTTATCAACCGTTTTTCCAGTGACAGGTGTAAGAATCAGCGCATTCAGCGTCACGAGTGGGCGTCTGGCTTGGAGAGGTTCATGACGGAGAACAAGGGCTGGGGCGTCAAGACCAAACACAAGATCACGTCTGGCGACTTCATACTGGAGTACGTCGGCGAAGTCGTCTCTGATAAGGAGTTTAAGGTAACCCCTGAATTCAGTTTTTCATTTTTACAATTAGCTGCCCGTCCAGGCTTCGCTCGGGTAATACCATAATAAATTATACAATATAATTAAATAAATGTTCCTCAAGGATCACACTTGTTTTATACCATCTAGTGATACTCCATTCCTGGCAGAAGAGGTAAACACAAAAAGTGTTGGTTTGATGCTATCAAGGCTTACTTTCGAAGGATAATATCGTGAAGAAACCTCCTCTGAGTTGCACACTAGTTGACTATTTATTTTACTAGTGTGTTTATGACTACTTGTCACTAGATGGCTGTAGGTAGTTGTAAAATCAGTTGTCTTTAGGTGACTTGAATAAAATCGGGCACCAGTGGTTAGAAACAAAACGATCAATGAAAAGTGAAGGTGGACAAGTAAGAAAGCGGACCTTGGGTTCCAACTATTTGCAGGTTGACATTACGTTTTAATTTTGCACTTTCCACAACTTTCTCTACATTCCAGTCTGATCGAAAAGGTAGTACTATATATACCTGTCAACCGACAGAAAGCATTTTTTGTAATAAAGCAAAATAAATAAAAATAACGTTGCGTCTGCAGGAGCGCATGGCGACCCGTTACGCTCGGGACACGCACCACTACTGCCTGCACCTGGACGGCGGGCTGGTCATCGACGGGCACCGCATGGGCGGCGACGGCCGCTTCGTCAACCACTCCTGCCGCCCCAACTGCGAGATGCAGAAGTGGACCGCCAACGGTGACACAATGCTCATTTATGTTTGACTAGCTGCGCCCCGGGTCTTCACTCCCGTGGGAATTTTGGGATAAAAATTATATGTATGAGTTATTCCAGGTTATATAGAATATACCTTGTATCAAATGTCATAATAATCAGTCCAGTAGATTTGCGTGAAAGAGTAACAAACATACATACACACATCCTCACAAACTTTCTCATTATAGACCGATCTCATTATAGATTATTATTATAGACCGTGAAAAGTGGAGAAGTGGACCCTGAGCTACGACACTTAATGGCTCAACAATTAGCAGGGGAAAACGCTCAGATAAGAGACAAGCTATGGCTTCGAATTTCTTGAAATTGTATTATTATGTCGACCTCTAAGCAACTTTTTTAAATCAGGTATCAAGATCATCTTTATCTTTTCCCTTTATTTAGCATGAATGTGACCAAATTTAAATTTTCACAGGTACATTCCGAATGGCGTTGTTCGCACTGCGTGATATTGAGCCCGATGAGGAGCTGACTTATGATTATAACTTCTCGTTGTTCAACCCCGCAGTAGGCCAGGTAATTTCAGTTTATACTTTCATGAAGATAGTTTTGTAAAAAAGTGCTCCTTGTACAATGATTAGTTTTACTGTACTGTTCAATTGTACGTGAACATAAGCAGTTTTAATTAATATATTTTCTTATTGCAGCCTTGCAAATGTGATTCCGAAGATTGCCGCGGCGTGATTGGAGGAAAATCACAACGTATTACGAAACAACCAGTGAAGACACAATCCCGGACTCCATCCAATACTTCTAATACATCTCAAGGCTCAAACCACCAACCACGAGTGGGCAGGCCTCGTAAAGCCGTCAAATGTAACAAGAAATCCGAGCAATTGACTGTTACAGCGTGCGATATTAAGAATATGACGATATTGAAGTACCAGCAGCATTTGAACAAGCTGTGGCAGGAACCGCAGATGAAGCCGCTCACGGCTAAAGAAAGAAATCTCGTGAAGGAGAGGCATTGCTTCTTGTTCAGGAACTTGGAGAGTGTAAGTGCTACTTCTAATATAATCAAAATAATTTTTATGTAATTTGTGTTAAATACTGTTAACGAGTGTTTCTTGTGGGGAATGGGTATAAACTATATATTTTCTCTTGTTACGATTTCTCTTGCTTTTAAGTTTTCACTTTTTGAAACTAATAATTCTTATCGTGCCAGAATGTGTCTCTACATTCGTATTTATTTGTATCATGATGGTTATCAACCATCTTGTCATGAAGCTTACTTTGAGTGACGTATTAGTTTATCCACCATTTGTTTACGTTTTATATATGTTAATACTGTGTAATTTTCACAGATGCGACGCGTAAGGGATCGTCTATCCCTGGGACTACCAACGTCGCCGGCCGCGGCTCTGCCCCCCGCGGCGCCCGCCTGCCCCCCCTCCCCCTCCTGCCCCGCCTCCCCCGGCGGCCCCGCCTCCCCCGCCTCCGCGGTCGTCACCGTGGACCCGCTGTCGCTGCCAGACACGATGAACTCTGAGGTGTTCCTGTCGAGGCTACAAGCGCTGCGGTCGCCGCGCCGCGCCGGTATGAAGATCTTGGTGGAAGACGAGGCGTCGTTAGCTACAATGACGCAGGATCAGCGAAGGGTCAAGGCTCTCACTGCGTTGTACACAGCTGTTGTTTCTGTCAAAGGTACGATTTTACATCTCTATCTATGTTTAATGTATATCAGCAATCAGATATGGTTTATGTCCGGGTTAAAATATTAGTTTACGACCGCGAACCAATTTACAATGTGATTTATGGTCACAAACGTTTGTGCCCATCTTTTGTAAGCAATAATGTTTATACCGAAAATTTGTATCTGTTTACTTCATAATTCTGTTCATGAGACCTTAGAACAAATGACAGACATAATATTTAGCAAGAATATAGGTAAAAGAATAATTTGCTACAAACTAGGAAAAGTGGTTTGTTAAATGTACAATTGTTTTTTATTTTTTTATATCCTAAAGTCTAAATAAACAAAATAAACTATCACAGACGATAAAGACAAGCCCCTCTGCGCGCCGCTGATGAAGATGAAAACCAAATCTATAGAAGGTCTTCCTCCGTCGCCCGACTTGTCCACCATCGAGGGCAACATATCGAGTGGACACTACGACAACGTGTCGCAGTTCGACGCAGATATGAATGCTATGTTCGCTGCGGCCATCAGGGACCATGGCAGATTGTCTCCATTGGGTATTTTGGCCATGCAGTTGAAAAAGGTGAGATTAGAAAAAAGCCACCTGTGTATCTTTTGTTGTTTTAATGTAATTAAATAATGTAATGTTAAATGAAGTGTTTTTGTAAGCAAATTTTTTTTTTCAGACTTATAATTCCGCCAAGTCTGATTATGCTGAGCAATTGATCAAACTGCTTGGCCCCGACGAACCTTTGCCACCTGGATTCGTGCAGAAATCTAAAACTGGTAAGTTTGTTTACAGGTGCGACGCGCACGTAATACGTTTATGTCACAAATTGCCTGAAAATGTGTCGAAGTTTATTTCTTAAATGTGTTTATCGGTATATGCTGTAAGGTTAACATAAAACTTTACTGGCGTTATCAGAGACAATAACATAATATCCGTTGCACAGAGGAGGTGATCCTGTGCATCTGCGGTCTGCACGTAGAGGAGGGCGTGATGGTGCAGTGCGGCCGCGCGGGCTGCGGTGTGTGGCAGCACGCGCGCTGCATGCGCGTCACCGACCTCTGCGCGCCGCACTACTGCCATCACTGCAGTCGCCGACAGGTGTGACGAACCTCTCATACGAACCAATACTGTTCAAAATTATACACGGAATTTCTTAGCTGTTTAAAAATTTGTTTTTAGGAATTATTTTTTGAAAATGAGATATTTTTCGCTTCAATGTTCAATGTAAGATGATTGCGTAAGTGTTAAAAAAATTTTGCAATCAAAACCTTTTAGCATCCAATCAATAAGAAATCCACTAAGAACAAGATATTAAAACTGATATCAATCCCAGGTGGACCGTGAGATCCCTCTAGACGACTACACAGAAGAAGGTCACCAATTCTACTTGTCCCTGATGCGTGGGGACCTGCAAGTGCGTCAGGGCGACACTGTATACGTGTTGAGAGATATCCCCATCGATGACAAACACCCCGATGTTAGCCAGAAGAATGGCGATAAAGGGGAATCGCCCAAGACCAAGCGCGTTGATAGGAAGAAGGTGAAGAATATTACCAAGGGGAATAAAGAGGACACTGCGCAGAATAAGGTAATTAGTTTTTTTTGCCTGTGTTTTGATAGTTTTTTCGTGTGAAATGGACTCGAAATATTTTGTGGTCGCCCATTTACGGCCACTTGTGTTTTACGAGCGGAAACTTGACCCACATCTTGTACTAATTCTAAAGGAGTCAGTTACTTACAAGCTTTTTTTTAAATTCAGTGTAATACATGTATGTAATCATCAACTGAAATTAAGAAGCAGGTATCTTCAACTGATTTTTTTACAGACGTCCACTTTGAATAACAATGCATTATATGCAAATTTAAAAGTTAATTACAGAATAAAATGTGTTCAGTCACATATACTGGCACCAATCCTAATGAACACTATAATATTTTATTTAGTACTATTTCTGGAGTCTTTACTGATACTTTTAAACAAAAAAAAAACAAAAGCGGCATAACAAATTAAAGTTTAATGAATGGGCTACATTAGGTATATATAAAAGCAGACAAAAACTTTGATTTATATGCCCAAAAACAATATAGGTTCGATACCAATTTCGTAGAATATGTTAGGAGTTATTCAAAAATTTTCAAAAAAGTATGTAGGCAAGCTAAATCTAATTATATTAGAAATAAAATTAATAAGGCTTCTAACAAAATGAAAGAGACCTGGAATGTTATTAATAAAGAAATTGGCAAAACAGTAGTTTAGGAAAGCATTCCAGAAATTAATTATAATAATAAAAAAAACTACTTCGAAAAAAGAAATAGCTGATTTATTTGAAAATTATTTTACTAAAATACCTCTAGAACTCACTTCTATATAAATTCAAGTCCTAGTAATGCTGTATCTCTACTTAAAACTAATGTCACTGCATGTAGATCTAAATTTAAGTTTTCACACATAGAACCTAGTGACATCAATAAAACTTTTAAACAGCTAAATCTTAAAAATTTTGAAGATCATTGGGGTATGTCTGTTAGTTTGATTCAAAATATAATCAATGTCATAACTGTAGACTTAGCTTTTATATTTAATCAATGTGTTGACCAAGGCACTTTCCCAGATTTAATGAAATATAGTAAATTAATTCCATTATTCAAAAAAGGTGAAAAATCTGAGCCTGGCCATTATAGACCAATTTCCATATTACCCGTATTAAGCAAGGTATTTGAAAAAATAAAGACCCATAATCTTTTCCACGGCCATAAATACGGCTTCACTGCCAGAAAAAGTACAACTGACGCGGGAGTGGCTCTTGTCAGTCATATTTACAACGCGTGGGAGAACTCACAGGATGCCATAGGAGTATTTTGTGATCTTTCTAAAGCATTTGATTGTGTAGATCATGAAACACTTTTGCGAAAGCTTAGTCAATACGGTTTTGATTCTAAATCAATTGAGCTAATAGCTTCTTACTTAAAAGATAGGTTACAAACTGTTGATATTAATAACGTTAAATCAAATGTTTAATGTAAAAATTGGCGTACCACAAGGCTTAATTCTAGGACCCTTTCTCTTCTTAGTTTACGACAATGATCTGCCATACATGGTAGAAAAGCGGGCTGACATCGTGCTGTTTGCTGATGACACGTCATTAATTTTTAAAGTAGACCGCCATAGCGAAGATGTTGATGATGTAAATCGTATTTTGTTTACCATTTCGAATTGGTTTTCTGCTAATAACTTATTGCTGAATGCAAATAAAACACAATGCATTAAATTTACACTTCCCAATGTTAGGCAGGCTCACGTCGACGTGACTCTGAATGGAGAAAGCTTAAATTTTGTACTAAACACCAAATTCTTAGGAATTACCCTTGATTCCAAATTGAAATGGGACGCTCATATTAATGGCCTATCTAAAAAGCTTAGTTCCACTGCATTCGCAGTTTGGAGAATCAGACAACTGACGGACGTGGCGACTGCTAGATTAGTTTACTTTAGTTATTTTCATAGCTTAATGTCCTATGGGATACTACTTTGGGGGAGTGCTAGCACCATTAACACTATTTTCATTTTACAAAAAAGAGCAATCCGTGCTATATATGGTTTGAGGAGAAGGGATTCCCTTAGAGATTTTTTTAAAGATATTAATATTTTAACTTTACCCTCTCAATACATATTTGTCAACATTATGCATGTACAGAAAAATTTAAACTTATTTTAAAAAGTTGGTGATTACACTGATAGAGCCTTACGTAATAAAGATAAATTGTCTGTCCCCGGGCATCGGTTGGCCAAAGTTAGAATGTCTTTTGTTGGGAACTGTATCCGTTTTTATAACAAATTGCCTAAATGGATTCTTGATTTGCCGGACAAAAAATTTAGAAATCATATAAAAGAAGTACTTTGTAAAAAGGCATATTACAAGTCTGATGATTATGTGAACGACAATAATGTCTGGCCCAAGCATGGTGCAGTATCCTCATTCATAACATATGTAATTGATTTATGACATTATTACGTACGTTTTGTACATTTAGCTTTTTATTGATATATATATTTTGTGTGACAATTTTCAATAATTTTATTGGAAATACAACTTTTATTTTATTTATTTATTCAAATTGTGACATTTTTAATAATGATGTAAATTCGTCCTCCTAATTTTTAATATATATATATATATATAAGACCTATATTTGTTAATTGACGTCCTTGGAGAAAAGGCTGCGGTGAAGTTTGTTGCGCCGCTTCTTCTTCACTTGCGCTTTGGAAGCCGGCAGTAGACTTAGTTTAAGTAATTTTTTTGACGTCAATAAGTGATGTATATCATCCTAAATTGAATAAAGAATTTTGAGTTTGAATTTGAATTAATATGATAAGCATAACCAGATTGTGCATCTAGTAACGGCTCCAGACGTGGGAATTCCTCAACGGTTTATTGCACGGACATCATTTTTTGTCGCACATTGAATGCAATAAGATCTCTGACAACAATAAAAGCTTGTGTTGTGACATTGTTGTAAGAAACATATTAACACATATAAGTCGTATGACTGGCAGCAGGTGCGCAAGCACACGTACCAGAGCATCGGGCCGGTGCCGGCGTCGGAGCTGGACATCTTCCGCGTGGAGCGGCTGTGGAAGCACAAGGACACGCACGAGCGCTACGTCTACGGCCACCACTACCTGCGACCGCACGAGACCTTCCACGAGCCCACTAGGAAGTCTGTATATTTATTTGCTTTATTTGTCCACACTTCCATACTAATATCATATTATAAAGAGAAAAGATTTGTATTTTTTTTTGTAATGATGCCTATTTTTATGAAATTTGGCACAGAGATAAACGAGTGAGAGTGACATTAGCTACTTTTTTATGGTTCTACCTGAGCGAAGCCCGGGCGGACCTCTAAAGCACGCATAATAAAAGTTTTAAAGGTGTATGTTTTTCACTCTCACACGAAAACTTGTAAATGTATATGATACAAGTAGAATAAAATCTAGAATAACACTTAGTAGTAACTTGTCATATGTTTACTTAATATTTATTAATTAATTTTATTCAATGTGTTACAGATTCTTCCACAACGAAGTGATGCGTGTTCCATTGTATGAAGCTGTTCCAATTGAGCTGGTCATGTCGCAGTGTTGGGTCTTGGATCTCAACACTTACTGCAAGGTAATAAAGATAATTAGTTATATTAAAAGAATGTACATTGTAATTATAAGTTTAGCTTTTCGGGTCACAGTGATGGGTTTACGTCCAATATTATTTTTTGCAAACTCGAATAAGTTGATGGTTTTATTTATTTCGTTTTTTATGTATTCCGTGCATAATTATAACAAATGCTCTTTTTATTACATCTCAACACATATCTGTTCTCCTCAGTGACACCTGTCTATCTTGACGTTTACGCTCTTGTTCACCCGCGCTGGCTTAGCCGCCGTTGTGGCGCTAGTCTAGCAATGTTGCCAGCGCGTAATTACTCAATGCTATATACAATACTATAGTTATTTATTTATTATTTGTGTTATCGATCGGTTACACCTAAGTTTAGCCGACCGGGTGCAGCCTCGTTTTCGGGCCAGGTCTCGTTCGGTTACGGTTCGGTTAAAATAAAATGAACACGTATAACGATACGCCAGGGACGGCCGGCGGGCGCGACGCCGCCGCACGTGTACATCTGCGAGCTGCGCGTGGACCGCAGCGCGCGGCTGTTCAGTCGCGTGTCGCGCTGCCAGCGCGCCGTCTGCACCAAGCCCTACGCCTTCGACCACTTCCCCACCAGGCTCAAGATCTCCAGGACCTACAAGGTACGCTGCATAGCGCATATTAGTTAGAGAACTCTCATTTCTATTACACTCATCATTTAATATTGTATCTTATTTTCAAAGTAGCTGCTGTCCGCAAAAGCGCAAGTTTATATTTTATTTCCGATCATTAACTCTAAAATCTTGTCTGACAGTAGATGACCAAGATTTTTCAACAAATATCGTATTATTTCCTACTAATTTTTATAGAATGTAACTTTATGGCAAATATTATTATATATTTTGAAATGTATGTTTACATAAAGTTTTCATTTTCACCCACAGCCTCACGAGGTGCTGCCAGAATATCTGAAAGGCAGGGCGGCCAAGAATGCGGCACCGTCGGAGAAGAATAACAAACCTACCAACACAAAGGAACAGAAAAAGAAACCTCCATTGGCTTTACCAGACACTAAGGTATACATTTATTGGGAAATTGTGTACAGATTTTGTTACAGTTTTTAATGAATTAAAAAAGTGGTGGATACTTACAGTTTTGTTATAAAATAATGTAGGCTTTCTAGAATACATCGATTTAGTAAGTTCAACGATTGGGCCACGGCATAGACAATTTTTTCATATATATTTGTATTATAATTTCCAGAGCGCATCAAACGGCGTCGCAGCGTCGCGCGCGCAGAAGAAGCAGCGCGTGAACGAGATAGCGCGCAAGCTGCTGTCCCGCTCGGGCGCGGCGGGGGCGCCGGGGGCGCTGGACGCGTCCTACCTGCTGACGCGGCGCCCGCGCGCCCGTCTCTCCTGACCCGCCGCCTGCCGCCCCGCCTGCCGCCTCGCCTGCCCCGGCTGTTAGACTCCACTGGGCCGTCACGTCTCTGTGTGTTTACGTGATGCTTAAATATAACGTTCCACGGAAAAGGAGCGTAGTCGTAATTATATGCATCTAATTTAATTTAGTAAGGGCAACGTCTTACGGCCGATTCGCGACATCGGTCGATGTTTATTTTGATACAAAATAAATATTTTTAAACACTCCTCGCAGAGTCCGTCACTCTCGCTCCGCTGTTGATTCGCTCGCTGCGTAGGTAGCGCGTTTCCGCTGTAGGCGGTGGTTCATTGTGTGGACAGAGATCTTTCCACTTTTGTTTCATCCCGCTCGAAACTGGAACGTCGTGAACCGGCCATAAGATAAAGTACCCGTCGAACGTCACAAATTGAGAAGTTTCCTTACAAATATACCCCTTAAAAGTCGAGACCCTTTATAATATTTCTCAGTAATTCAGTGTTTTTTCTAATTGTGATTCCCCATAACAACAGATGAAAATTATAGGAAACTTCCATAAAAGACATGAAGCAATCCAAAAACGAAAATAGATATTGTCATTGGTACACTGGTTGATTGAAACTTTCCTGTTGTCACTGACTACAGGAAGTACTGACTAGTGTCTATAAAAAGAAAATTGCGAATTGATTTGCATAAACACATTACCTAATAGTGCACAAAATAGTAACTATTCAGTTTTATTATTAGTACATACGCTTCTCTCATTATAATTTATATACCTTTTTTGCTATATCATACATTCCACAAAACATGACATACAGCAAAATTGGATATCCATGTGGTGGGGTGCATGCAACGGAATCTCGAGTATCTTTGTAAATATTTAAATCATGTCCTTTTATTTAGCTTACTAAATAACCTAACGCTCCATTAAATTATATTTTTATAATCATTCGAATTTCCAAAAGTAATTTTAAGTAAAATGTCTCAATTCTAGGATTCATCGTTCGGAAAAGGAATTGAGATTGTTTTCTTAACATTTCTTATGAATATTCAGGCGCTAAAGTTCTATGAATAATTAGTATAAAATTATATGTAATTTTTAGATATTTATTTTATATTTAGTGTGGTTCGTTTGGACCTTTATTTTATATTAGTAATCTATTTATATTTTAAGTTAAATTATGTTTTTGTATGCTAAGGCTGCCTGTAAGATTGCAGCAAAATCAACTTACATTTTTTTATAAAACGTAGTGTAAAATAGTTATATTTTTACATAAGTGAATCGTGTGAATATTTGTTAAAATAATAATCAATTTTAGGCTAAAATAACTAGTTAACGACCACTGGTGCGAACTGATGTTGAATGTTGAAGAGTTTTATAGAGGTTAGACAGATGCGTTATTTGGGAGGTTGTTACTGTAATATTATAGGTATTATTATTTTAGATGGGTAATCTTCCGATAGGCTAACATGTGGAAGCTTTATTTTGCCCTCAGGTCATTTATGAAATAAGTCAAATCAGATAAATAACTTGTCGCTCCCTTTAAATTTAAAAATCCTGTTATATCTATAATAAATCAGTGAAAAGTGTAAAACAATATGAGTATGAAAAATAAAAGTTATTTACCCACTTTGACAGATTTTGTCAATTTTGACCTTTTTCTCTCTATTTTTTTATATTGTAAGTTGTATATAATGTATGAATTAGGTGGTTGGTTGTTTTATTTAAACGAATTGATAATATATTACTCGCTGTATGGACGTTTAGTTATCTTAAATGAAGATTCTCTGCTTTGTTTATCTTAGTCATTGCACGCCATGCAAATCTCTTGCTAGCCTTTATTATTGTGATTACAGAGAACAAAGTTGTTTTTGTTTCTAATTTATTTGTAAAATACTGTTAATATTTACACTTTTTCTTGATTTCTGTATTTTGTGAGCTAATCTTTTTACTTTTGAGTATTTTGTTACGGTTTACAAGGGCAGAAATAATATAAGTTTATAAGGTAGTTGATCCCAAAATCTAGTACAAAAGTGCTCCTAAAAATCTTGCCTATTTTGTGAAGTCTGAGTGAATATGGTCAAAAAAGAACGTATTATTCCACATTTTGACATTTTTGTAGTTAGCCACATCCTAGTTAGATTAAAAAATAGATTGCACTTAGACGTTTAATTATTATTCTAATTTCTTGGATAAATATATGTTGTTGACATTAATATCAATATAAATCGATACAGAGGATGTTTATATTCACTAAATATGATGTTTTGACTATTATGCACGTCCAAATATAGATAAAGTAAAACAAATCTGCCTTTTAGGTCACAGTTTATAACATAATCAACAGCGTGTAGTTAAATTCAGTTAGTGTACTTAATGAAAGTAACTTTCAATAGTCAATAATTGTAATAGTTAAGATTTAATTGCTTTCTCTGCGTGTTACAAGTAGTTATGTGCTGTTAAAATAGTTTAAATAGAGACAATAGTACTTAGTTCTTTTTTAGTAACAGCCATCATTTTGGGATCAAAATTTATAGCTCTGATTGGCAAACTAAATTATTTATGGGCGATCACTTGGACCTTTGGTGTAGCAGGGTGTAGATGTGTCGAGCAGTGCCTTGAGGATGTATCTTTTATTTTGTGAGTACTTACATCCCATCTGGTTGTATGTTTGTTAGAAGAGTGTGCGTTTCATCAAATAGTTCCTTTGCCGCGATATTGGTTCGATGTAGTGGCCTTTCAACAGTTATGGCTATGAATGCTCCCTATTCATTAAATCTGGTTGGTATTACTGCAAAGCAACTATTTGAAGAAACGTGGAGTGATTTGGAAGGGTTCAAGTAGACTTAGCTGATACATTAGTCTTCTGGTATCTGTTACTATATGTATTACTCGATGTAATGAGCAGCTTTATTATTTATGTGTTTGTTTTAAGATGCCATTTGTTGTATGTAACTCATGTTTTAAAATTAAAAATTTTGGATCATATAATTGTATTTTACTATATTTAGCAGCCCCTACATGCATGATATGTATATTTGTATGAAAACAATTTGTCGAGTCTATTACCCTTCAAAAACCTAACTATATCTCTAAGCTAATTATAGGTAATACCGGTAGTACCTACCCTATTTAAAGCAAAAATAAATTATTTCAATTTTAATTCAGTGAACATATTATTAGTATTTTTAGAAATAAATTTTGAAGATTTAATTTGGCTCTGACGCTCATTTCAGTCAATAATCATGGATACTATATAAAACCACAGTACATTACAATAAATATATATTAGGACACACTCACACAATCACACAGATTGAGCTAGCCCCAAAGTAAGATTTTTTTTCCTACCATGCGGCGCATAAATCAACACTGTTATCAACCTTCTCGTCGCGGAAATAGTTATCTCTGTAACTCGTCAATCTGATTGCCATCTAATAATGAAACTAATCGTCCTAACTTCCCAGTATTGATTTTCTATTAATTACGATTGATCATTAAGTGTTATCTTCTGATCCATTGCTTGTTTATCGCAGTTATGGTTTAGTGCCCAGTCAACGGAACAGGAAAGCTTTATTTTTAAGAGTAATCAATGGTCAACCTACACATGCGTGATCCTGTCGGTCTAATGGTGAAGAAGAGAAAGATAGAGCATATCTTACTCAATATTAAATGTGCTTTATCTTTCTTCTACGTGATATTATATTTTTTGTAGTAAGCAGATGGATCTAATGAAGGATACATGTTCCACGGGTACATGTACAAAAGTACATGTAGTTTGTAAGTTTTTATATCTAAATAGAATTTGAGTAGGAGACTATGGAAATATGCGTAAATAAAAACCGACAGGTACCATAAGTACCTGTATATCGTCGTCAGGGACGCTGCCTGTGGCTCCCACACAAATCGATGACTTCATCATTTCTTGTATGAGTATTGTGACGACATCGACAGTAAACATCATCACGCGGTTCATTTACCTAGCATGTCTACTAAAACACGTGTCACTAGCAGCAAGAGGAATTAAGACATATTTGCATAAATTACATATATTTGTCATTAATATTAACTGTAAAATTAGCTATTTTTAAGCATCTATTAATGTCGACTTCAGTACACGTCAATCGTCAGTTGACCGTAAAAGGATAACGGCGGCGCTTAGGAATTATAAGTGACTAATGGCCCATCTCGGCTTCGCTAGGTTAAAAACAATAAATTATATAATTTAGTTGATTCTTAAACCTTCCTCGTTAATCACAGTCATACTCTCGCTATTGGTGAAAACCGCATGGAATTCCGTGCAGTAGTTTTTTAATTTACCTACCACAAACAGACAGACGCGGCAGAGGACTATGTTTTATAATATCTAAAGGATACCTACGTGCCTACAAAGGTACTTAGTACTATGTTTATTAATTAAGTGCGTACCTATCTATTCTCTGGTTCATACCTAGTTCGGGGACTTCGTGCAGCATTTGTATGGTGCATCAATCTGGAAAGAATTATTAAGTAGTTCAATGAAAACGGAAGAAAATAGTATGAATCTAACTACCTATTAGGTACCTACCCATCCAACCGCCACCTTTAAATAACTAACTTAGCTTAGCAAAATTGGCTTGTTTGTCAGCGTCCACTCAATGTTTAACATTGACCTTAAATAACAATTTACGTTTACGATTTGTCCGGGGAGTGCGCAGGCCTGGGGTCACTCGGCACTCGATCGCAATGAGAAGATTGGCCCAGCGTCCGCCCGCATGCTCTCACCAACTCAAATAGCCTACTTTCATGAAATCTCTGCATTGCACGTTTCAAACTCATTACTTACCTACCTGGTGACTAAGCTAATCTGATTTCTTTTTGGGCTGAACCCATTTTTCCTGTAAACCCCACGTAGAAAATCATTTGGAGTCATTTTAGAGCAGTTAATTTCGAAATTATATGGTTTAACTTCACGGTTATGTTGATCTTACGACAATTTCTACGTGTCGCATCGCAACATAGGCAAAAAATATGGCTGAAGAAATCGCGAATGCTCTGAAGTGAGACAGAGAGTGACTATCACTATGTTGCATAAACAGGGGGAGTAGGTACCTATAGTTTGGCAGATTCATTAAGTATGTGTAAACATATAATACGTATAAATAATAGTAAAGAAAAATATATGATATCCGGTATCAATGAGCGTATCCTGTATTCTGTGTGAGCGGACGTAGTAGCCTGAGCAATACTCGCAGAGTCGAGTTTCTTCTTCAGAAAACAATTTCGTTATCTCGTCGCGTTTCTGCGTAATGTGGGTAAGGAAAGTAAACACTTAGTTTTGGAGCAGTCATGCATGATGCGATCAAAACAATGTTGGAAGTGTAATGGTGTAGGTAAATATTTAGTGATGTAATTTTTTAGTTCTGATAAAAATACTTATATTTCTTTTTGAATTGTTTACACGTATACTTAATATAAAAAAGAATAAAAACAAAACTGAAAAAGGAAATTAGACGACGCCAAATATAATTTTAGCAGATGTTGCCTAGGTGAGCCATCTTTATTGGAAGAGGCTGACGCGCCTTTATTTTGTAATAGGTTGAACTTCGTCGACTTGCATTGGAACCACAATCTAACTGTGAGCAAAGGACAATCTAGTACTTAAGTATTAAGCAATTATGTGTGAAATTTAAGGTAAGAGTGAGTCATACATAATATACAGATTACTCCATTACGGATTGAAGTTGGTTTCCTTGCTACTTGGTGATTTAGGTCTCCCCTTTGTGACACGAATTCGCGGAAAATACTTACACGAAACTTCATGAATCATATGAGTCTGATTGCCGGGAAAATACAAGTAGATTATGCCAGCAGGCGTCAGCGTGGACCTGACAAATGCAATCATAACAATAATATGATTTCATAACGTAAAATGATTTAGGGATGTCACAGGAGCGGTCGATTCTCATCTGAAGCCAGTCGACTCGAGCCAGTCTGTCCACACGCACATTGCAATATATGCAACAATCCAATTTATACGGGAGTGTCATAGAGATTTCAAATTATTATTTTTTTAATTTCGCGTTTTGTGCTGTGACGCTAAGGAATGGTAAAGGAAGTGTCGTGTGTGGATATAAAAAGCTCACATTTTTTCACACTTCACACAATTATGAACACGTGAGTTCAACGGTGACTAATGTTTACTTTTATATAAATTATTACCTGTCTTTGTTTGCTGCTACAGGTGTAAGATTGTGAATGGTGGCTATTTGAGTTTATTTGTGATGTTAAAATAATGTACCTACGTATTCAAAAACTCCAAATGTATTTATCTACAATACCTACTTAGAACTATGGAATTAAAAGTAAATTTCTAGTATTTAGATTTGGATTTCATAATTTTCTTTTGAGTAAGAGAAGTTGCCTAGTTGTTTATGACGAAATAAATGTGATACGATGATTCAAGGTATTAGGTATAATTTGTAAATGTTTACACGTAGAAAATTAAAAACTAGGAACTATCGCCGACAAGTTCCGCGGTATCTCAATATCTGTGTCATATATTTTTGTCGTAGTAGACATATCTTTGTTTAACTTTCCTTTACTCTAAAAGCACAAGATTTAGATTTGACGATGTATGAACAGTTTGAGTGTTATTTAACACATTTTGTATTGTTATATAGTATACATTATTAGGTCTCAACCAGCATTCACGGCTTTGGATGCTCGAATCGTTACCATATGACCAAATCGATTTTTATACCGGAATCCGAGCGAAGACCTGGCCCGCAGTATTATATGTTGGAGAACTTTCTTAATATATTGTCTGGAATTGTACTAGAGTAATTACTTTTCTTTGAAAATTGTTATTATTGATGTCAATTTTATGATACCACAATGTTATTAAGTTCCTAGGTACTCAATGACACAACATATCGTTTTATATCTGCGATGATAAAAATGTATTGCACCAATAACTATTCATAGAGTTGTTACAATTGTATTTACTTAATCATAAACTAATTTCTGTGACTGTTAAGTAAGTATATGTAGGCACATACATAGTATGTGCCTATTATATGTAGGCACATACATAGTATGTGCCTACATAGCATCAACTATGTGGTAGTATACTATGGTAATGTAGGTAAATTTAATCAACTTGTACGTGTATAGCAAATTAACAAAATAATTATACTTACCTACTTATCTTTTAAAAAACATGTAAAAACATCATGTAACATTAAAAAAACAGCAATGTGAAAAGGGCTAAGTGTCTTTGAAATGATGCTAAAATGAATTATTAATAGTTTATTTCTATTAACGTATGATATAATAAACATTTGGGGTGCGTACAAACAAACCCAAAGATTGACGTACCACCGAAACATAGACAGACATATAAAATGTTCTGACACGAACCACGATTATATGATAATAATAACAGTTGATATCAATTCATAAGTATACATATCTTATAACCTGGATCTACATGTAAAAGAAATAAAATTCCCCCTTATAAATCAAAACGGATATGACGTCACTAGCCTACATTCTGGCCTACGTGCCTCGTGTCACCGGCAGGCCCACGGATTTCATTCAGACTGACTAGGCCCGGTGGATGATTAAGCCCTACACAGAAAACGGATGCAATCATAGTTATTAGGACCAATAAATGTCTGCTTGCATGACTGCCTACTACGCAATAGGAGATTATGAATCTTCAATCAGATATTTCTCTTGGACTTTTTTGTACTATATTTCTCAAATTTTAAACATTTCCTGAACATGGGTTACAGAATATATGTAGATAACCGTAAGTCAAGTTATTCTTAATGGATCTTTATGCTGCGGTATAATAAGAGTTTCTTGCGTCTGTTGCACTTTAAACGGCCATTAATTAATAGAGATAATTCTATTAATTAAATTTTACGGAAGATAAGTAGGTTGAGATGAAGTAAAAGACTTCAGAGTCCTTTGCAGAAAATCACGTATTGTTGGTGCTAAAATGGCGGTTCTATTTTATTTTTGCACTATATATTACATAGGTATTTTTGATAAAACTGTTATAGAAGTCACTGTTTGTTTTCTTCTTTTATTTAAAGTGATTTGTTATCAGCACTAAAATGATAAATGGGAAGTAACAGTAGCACAACGTCATATCGAAGTAATCCTTAACAAATAACGGTAGGCAACTGGTACATTAATTCGTTCATTCATTTTTGTCACAGAAGCAACCGAGAACCATGGTTCTCAGTGAATGACATGATAGTTTGGTAATATTGTATTTTTTAGAGATTGATGTCTTTTGTTTGTGCACAACGTTCTTACGGTATAGACAAAATAATATGAAAGGTCTTAGATACCTACTTTAGAGTTATCATATAAAATAGGGCTTTTATGTCAAAAAAAATTGTAACAATTTTGTGCTTGTAAATGATAATGCTAAAATATACTATGACATCTGACTCTTTCTAGCACAATCTTTGCGTATTTTTCAAAAAAATTGTTGGGGTACACATTTACCCGCGACTTCGCAAGATCATGTCAAATGTGTGTAAGAGGAAGCTGATCCTTAATTCATGGACTTGCTTGTTTACCAGTCGACATCGCGTGTTGGAAAGTCAGCGGACGCAGACTATGAGTCTCCTCATCAAGATGATCAAGACCAAATTATAATGATTACGATCCTACTTGTCGAATGTTATGTACGATCTTGATGAAATTTAGCACAGGTATTTAATAAGCACATAAGCTGTTATTCCGGGAAAATGTTGATTGTTGAATGTAAAATAGCCGATTTTACTTGCAACAGCTAAAATATTAATTTATATGAAAATTGTGCCACGACGATAAAGTGATGTTTTACTGACGTAACTATTTGGGATTCAAAAAACATTCCTAAAAAAATTAATTTCTAGCGACATTAAATTATGGTGTTTGGTCATTTATAATTTTATCTTTTTTCCTAGTCCTTTCATTGAGTTTTAACTGGTATTATTGATGTAAGTAACTTGGTTGATGCTGGTCTTTGGACTAGAGAAGTAAAGAATATATTGGCAAGTGTAATAGTGCTGGACAGTGAACAGCCCTTGAGCGGATCGGTGTCAGAGCCGAAAACCCCGCCCGGAACACTTCATACGTCGTTATTGATAAATTGCCACCTCAATTGCTGCTTACTGCAGCCGATACTTACCACTCGTCTAGCAAAGTGACTTTGTTGCTAAAGATAGCTAATGGAACACCAGAGGGTCTGGTGTTTATAACCTGGGGCCAATACGGAGAAGAAATTATTTGTATATTTTTGTAATTTGTTCAGTTATATTTCGAATAAAATAAGGCAGTAACTGACTGTGAAGAGAAAAAAAAATATGCTTCCCACAAATATTTTATTTTTTGGTTTAATTTATCCATATGGAACGTAGTGAATACGTGTTTAATGATAATACGTGTAAATGAATAAATGCTTTTTGAAAGGCAATTGGAACTAAGCCGATACAGCCACTTCCCATAAATAAATTTGTTATGTAGTTCCAAATTCAAATTCGTAATTAAAATGAGAAATTTAAAAAAGTAAAAACTATGACAAGAAACCAAGAAAACATTCCACATCTGGCAATGTACAAATTCATACCCAAATTTAACTTCGTTCAACTAGCAAATCTCCACCACTATTTTTTGTTTCTTTTTTTAAACGAAATTATTAATTTGCGAAAGTATGTTTTTCATAAATAACTTAGGCATTTAACATTATTTTTATTGTTAGTATTCTGTATTTCAACATTGGAGACTAATGATGACGACTGAGACATTTGTGATGATATTTGATTTCTAATGATATTATCAGGTAATCTATAAACCTAGCTATATATAGATAAAAAAAATATTACTTATTTTATAATTTAATTTTTTACTTATTTTATACTCTATAAAATACAACAATAAAAGCGTAGCGGAAAAACTGTTTTACATTGATTTAATTTATAAGGGCCAGAGAAATCCTTGAAACTAGTAATCATTTTTATTTCCTCCTTTTAACGTCTATTAGTAGTATTTGCTTTTAAAATATACATACAACAAGGTACCAATTAGGAGTGTATAAATTGCTGATGAAATAATTTGACATATTATGGGTATATTATATAGTGTTAGGTACTCATACTTTCTTTCCGATAAATAGTGCGTAAAATACATATGTATTTTACGAAAATGTTTTTCTTATGCATTGTTTATTGAACAAATCTTATTGGCAAAGAATTATATAGAATGGAAAAGTTTCCTGATTTTGCTAATTTAAAAACAATGATTTGGGAAGTTAGGGTTATATTTTTTATTGATACTAGTTAACTTTAATCGTTTTTCCTTGCCTGGGAAGGAATAGTATTTAAAAAATGTCAAAAGTATTTATAAATATACAATACAGTATTACCCACCTCAATTATGTTATTTTATTGTTTTTAAATGAATTATATAAACTATATTAAATAAACAAATTGTAATAAACACAACCTTCGTAGCGCGTCCTCAACGCAAAGAATGAAAATCTTTTTGGTAACATTTATCACGGCCCGTATAGCTCATAGCAGCTACGGGGACACGCTACGGCGTAGCTCGTACGCTTGTAGCACCCTCGTAGCTGGTAATATTCGTCTCCCACCGCGAGCGCCCACAGGATGCTAGTGGTAAAAAAAACAAATCAAATCTATATATTTAGAAGGACTTGTTTATACGGGGAGAGATGAGGATGTCTAAAGACATTTTGTCGTATCGTAAACAGTCAATTAGTTAAGTTACTTAAGGCATATTTTATTATATCAAAGTACACACATAATGGCTTATTTGAAACTAAGTGGTGGTATTTTTGTAATATTTTGGTAGATACTGAGGCGGCTTGTCATAATGATATTTTAGTTAATTATCCATATGTTATTTTATTAACAGCAGCGATGGTAATGTAGATAATTTTTTATTGATATTTTTTATTTATGTATGAATAGTTTATTGCTTATGATGCACGTATATTACTCGTATATCCAGATCTAGGTTTCCACGTGCAGAGATAAATAGACTAACAGTTATAATATTAGACATACAGAACATACCATTCAAGAAGGTTTTCTAGTTTTTAATACGGTCTAGTATTTATTTATCCAATCCTGTCTACCTTGACGTCGCTTTTATGCAAGTATTCGTCAGTGTATACTGTATATATTTATTTGTACTTTCTAATTTTAAATGTGTGACTAAAATCACGATCAAATACATTCAGAACTACCTGTATACCAATATCTATAAAAACATGTACAAATATTCGTCTGCGTCATCAGAGCACAAACAAATAATTCACTGCATAGTTTTCTGTGAGTTTTATTCAATGCAAGAACAAATCATCAAAATAAAGCGATTCGCCACGATCGTGGTCGATAACGTACATCTAACATAATTAACTGTCTCTTTGTATTGGGATTATGTGAGCGTATGTAACTATCTACTATTGAAAATAGTCGTAGGCTGCCGACTTAGTGCTATCATTTGTTTGTCACCTCCGGAGGGCTCTGCAAGCGAATTATTTTATTTATAGTGTTTAATCTCTGGCCAAATATAATTTGGAAAATGGAAAGAAAATTGGAAGAACGCAATTTTTCCTTCAAATTAAGCAGTTCAAGACGAGATGTTATTAAATAAATGTGCCTAAATCTTTTTCGTTGTTTCGAATCCATCCGGACAAATTAAAATGAAAATCTGTTAAATTGTTTTAGTGGGCTGCTTATCTGCATTTTATAGTTTTATTTATTATATTGTTTTTAGGGATTGTTGACATTTATCTCCCATATTTTCATAGGCAGAATTTGCCATTAACTTGATGTTAACGTTCTATGAGTAAGAATACCTTGAATTGAAATTATGCTAATTTTAAAAACGTATGTTATCACTTATTGTTATGAAGTTATCATGTTTACCAATACTTCGATGGCTTACTATCATGTGCGGAAAGACTTACATCTCAACGTCTTAATGCCTCTACTAATAGCGATGTTTTTACGTAGTATTTGCAGAAGGATCCGGTGATTTGCACCAAAGCCCAATAAAAGGGGTGAGACAGTGAGTCGCGGCTCACACTCTCTCGAGAGTGTTCTGTGAAACGACTCTTAGTGTTAAGTTCATCCATTTCACCCCAAATTGTTTGTTCATAGCCACCTGAGTGGCGGAACACCAGACGAACCGAAGCAGAAAGGCACATCACAAACACCCGGTAAGTCTCGATAATTGTTTGAACACGACCACGACCAGCCGCTCGTTAGACACCTCCATTAGCACAACTTGCTCATACCGCTCAAGTCTACTGAAATCATTGGCCGAAATACTTTTTACTTAAAATAATTTTCTGTGTTTACAACACAGTTCATATCGAAGGATTTTCTGAGAAAAAAAATCTTTTGTCTCATATCTTTAACAGTCAATGGTCTCTTTATAATATTCGGTTTCGTATTTTGTGTCAGTTTAGATATAAATATGTTTAATTTACCTTTTTCTATTTCTAATTGAAATATAATACTTTAAAATTGCTAATTTTATTGTAATACTGACAAATTGTTACACAAGATTGCGGTAACAATATGAGACTAATTATAACTTCATAACAGTCAAGATAACGCGCGTCATCCTATCTTAATGATTTATTAAGCGATTGAACAAACTACTGTCGGAATATCTCTTTTGCAAAAAGTACCCATTCCAACAAAAACAAGATAAAATTTTGAAGTTTAATAGTGGATTTTAGTAATTGAACTTTACAATCAGTTCAGTACCTAGGACATCTGTTTATGTTCACATTTTCGACAATTATATTTTTGTGCAATCCATCCTGAAATTTTACTTGAAACCATGGTCGGGAGCAAAGTGAATATATTACGTATTCTATTATTAGACAATAATAGAATGTAAAAAATATATACATATGACAAGCAAAGCTCATTGGGTCTCACGCCAAAATACATTTAGTTCTTCGAAGTTAGGTTAATTAATGTAACTACAATTGTTCACTTAAGAACTGCGGAAAATTTTCTTAGCTTTTATTTCAGTTTTCGGAATACAAAGTTATCATACGATTTTTATTAATTTTTCACGTACTGTGTATCTATATTTTTTAAATTTAAATCTTGATATTTCTACATAAAACTTACCTTTATTTCCACTGTATGCATTCAGCTTTAGTAGAGTCGGTAGCGAATCCTTGGCGCTATCTTGTAAGACTAAACTCAACAAATACTGTAAATCACTAGCATCCTCTATATCAATATTAAATGATCTATGACGCAGGTGTTTACTCATGAAGTACTTGCATTTTGATGGAAATATAACAATTTACCTTTACCTCCTAACCGAACTTATATTTTTTCGATAAAATATATTATAAGGCCATTTTTCATTTTTTTTAAATAGATTGATGATATCCGTCTGTTTCGGTCATGGCGACATTTTCAACGATTCTCGCATGTGCCTTATATAGCCAATCTCATTGATATATAAAAATAAAAGGCATTTAAAAGATATTTATGCATCACAGTCTTATTAATAGATTTTAAAAATTCTCCATACAACGTTAACTAAGTACACATACTGGTTGTATTTTTATTTTCAATAACTTTTCGAAAATTCCAAAGAGTCGCTTTGAAAGTGTGTCTTTTGTGACTAAGTTTTTTTTTAATGTAATAGTTGTTATGTAATTCAATAGTTTTATCGTAAAATTTATTTATTGATTATGTAATAATATTTATTCTTGTCGTGACTTACATTATAGCTATGCTGTCGCACTAGATCATAAAATAAATATATATATATGATATTATTGCACCACGATTGATTTTATATGTTTAACTTATCTTTTTTAATAAAAAAAAAATATTCTTTTTATATTTCATCATTACAACTTATAATCTTAGCCCGCTGTTAAAGGTTCTAAGTAGGTATCTACGTAAATTTTCAATACAATAACTTCTTTTGTGGTTTTCCTGTTGTCCATTTTATTACAGTTAAACAAATTAGCATGATGCAAGTAGGAATATTGCTGTATAAAATATTATAATAGAATAGTTGTAATAAAAGTACCCGGTAATATACACAACATCATTTTAGTATTATAATTACATGTAATTTGATATTACATATAAGATGCCCGCCTTTATGGCTTTTATCTTTTCTGTTCTTTTCACTTTTTGTGCAAGAAAGAGTATTGTACATCAATCATCCGTATAGGGCGAGAAATATTCGTAATGCATAGGCTGCATAAGTCAATAGGGTAGTTGCCTGTGTATTAAATAAAATGTGAAAATGCGTTCACATAAATGAAACACGATAATCAAATGTCACATTGTTTGATCAGTTTTATTTTTGTACATTGTGACGTCAATTGTGCGACATGGATAAAAAGTATCTGATTAGACTTGATGGCTACCCTGTTGTAGTTCTTATTGAGCGTGAATAAGATGCACTACTATTGGCACTACTATTGGCACGCAATATTGACTAAACATTAGCAAAAAAAAATTATATACAATTATGGATTTATTCACAACAAAGAAAAAATTAAAAAAGAAATAAAAATCTGTAAGGTTTAAAAATGTACTCCATAAGAAAAAATATCACTAATCCCTCCCTAATTTTAACCCTCGACCTGTACGTCCTTTTCACGTGCTTTGTCACGATAAGACCTGACAATCGTCCGCAGCATTTTAAATATAACTGTAATAATTATAAATAAATATTTCTGAATTTATTAATTATAAATTATAACTAAACAATCCCATCATGATGTTTTCATAAAAACTAAAACAGAACTTATAAAACAACAATTTTAAACTATTATCATATTCTTTCTTAATATTTTATTACCATTTATATAAATGACGCGAATACCAATAAGTAGTTCCTCTGTAGTTATTTCCGAGGAGAAAGTAGGTACACAAACAGCTTTCTATGAAAACATTTCGGAGAATTATTTAGGATAGGACCAGCTATTTTTAGACACATTCTTCTATCCGTAGCACAGGTACATTCTTTACATATATTACTAAGCATATACATATCTAAATATATATAAAACCAGCTTTTGCCTGCGGCTTCGCCCGCGTTTATGTCGTGCTCCATCCGCTCTTATTATTGTCAATATTTCGGGTTCTATGCAACGTATGGCGATGAAACAGATGCGCTATACAACTGTGAATATCGCATCAATTTACATTTAGTACCTACCTATGTAGGTTTTGCGTGTTGCGCCAATTTTGTGTGATGTTTTGGCTTCTATTAGTCGCATAAAATCTTCATAATAATTTTTCTTTAACCTTTAACATAGCTCTCTTACAGTTTTATTATATGTATACATTTAGATAAATAGTTAGTCACTACTAAATCGCATTAGAGGTTGTTAGTAATCGATATATATATTTTTTCGTGGTGTACTTTTTGGTCATCACACTAGTTTAAGCACATTAATTTAGGTTATGTGTCCTGTTTATATACATCCTGTCTGTAATTAAATGGTCGGCATGTGTTGTGCAACCTAAAACAATGATAATTTGCAAATCTGATGCTCCCCTTTGTATCCAGTGCCCGATCGTCGACTTTCGTGTCATATATTAAGGCGTTTGTCCTTATTGAGATAAACTGATGCGATGAAATGTATGTCGTATACGCGTATGTACTGTATACGACTATTGTCGCATTGCGTCGCATCGCATCGCGAACTTTATCTCAATGAGGACACGGGGTATAGAGTTACTACCTAATCTTCCTTATTTTTTTAAATGGTACAAGCAATTAAAAAATAATTGTTAATGCTAATTGACAGACAACAGTTCATTAGTGGACAATATGGTAATAAACTGTATTATTAATACAACTTTACCTTGCCTTATTATGATAAAAGCCCGGGAAAAGGAAATATAACCCTTTTTAGCAATCTAACGGCACGTAATGCTCATTAATTTGAACAAGATAATAGAATATTGTATATATCTTACGGAATAGACAACGCCAAGAATCGCGAGGAATAATAGTTAGTGAAATGTAAATAAGTCTTTGTAATATATATGTTTATATATTACATATATCTACTTAGGATCACAGAGCCAACAGAAAAAGTAAGTAAATGTAATATGTTTTATACAATTAACTAGTTAAACAGAATAAATCGTAATTATTGTATTCTAAAACCCATGCGTAGCCTGAGAAATATATTGAAAATATATCATTATATTAAAATTTGTAAAATCTAAGATAAATTTGATTAGATATAGTAACTCTAGTCAAAAAAATACAATTCAACAGATGAAACTCCGAATTGAAATGATAACCAACGTAAAAGTTTAGTGTACCTACTCAGATAACACATTTAGCCCCTTTTTTTGATGAAATGGTAGAAGTATAAAAACATACAATTTATAGAACATAGAGGCACATTTTTATTGAAGCTACTATCACATCCTGTCCGATGGAAACTGGAAAAATCTTTTCAAAGAGTATCTAAAACGCTTCTAAACTAGCTTTCTACATTATTTATGAACAAATTAAGTTATTCAGTAAATCTCTATCCCTTACACGATAGTCGATAGTCATGAGATAGAGCCGTGTATCAAAATGTATTAATTTAACAGAGTTTAGAATATTTTATTCATGAATTACTTGGGCAAGAAAAACTGAAATAAAAACTTAAAATATGAGTATGTTTTTAGACCTTAATTTAAATTTTTAGACTAGTATCTCAATTTAAATAAACTGTAAACAATAAATAAATACTTAGTAATAATACAAACTTTACGAAATAGAAAAGGAATTCATAGTTCAGAAAATAACGGCAGCACCGTATCCTATCGTATCACATCGGACCTCGTAGCATAGACGACATCGTGTGCAAAGTTGATTATAGTAAACAAACAAACAGCATGTCACTTCTGGGTACAGTCGCCGGAAATACGAAGTAGCAATGAATTTAATAATTATAATTAAACTGGATTGAAATTCTATAACATGTATTGTTGATTCTTTAAACATATAGACTCGTTAGTAAGATATATATCGGGAGAACAACCTGTATGGCTTTTTAAATACTAGCCTTTTAGATAATAAAATAAAGTAGATCGAACTTGGTATGGAAAGACAAAAATGAATGTTCTTATTTCATAATTTTTTTGCATACTGTGGTCAAAATTGGACAAAAGCTAGCCTATATAGTTGGACATAGACGTAGTGCGCCCGTCGATCGAGATTTTATTATTATTTACCTACCTACCTTACTAGGTAAATAAATAATGTAATGATTGATCGAGTGTACTGTCACGTGTCGATGTTTGGCTGCCTTCACCTTGGTGGACCGGTCCCGGCGGCGGCGGGACCGAGGTCGGCCTACTTATGATTAATGTGCCCGTTTCAAAGTTGACAGCACGCGCTTGACAGCTAGCCTCTCCTGGCCCCGGCCCAAGAAGCTACTGCAACATACCCTTACTTATACCACGTCATATTGATATTTAAGTTCTATGGGTGTCTTCTTCATTGTTTTGATAAGCGCGTTTGTCAGAGCCATTTTGTGGATCCTGGGCTCCGACAGTTTAAGGAAATAACTGGGACGCACGGAAATTTTGTGTGCCATTATGTATTGACGTAGATCAACAAAAAAGAAAAATGTATTGGTTATACATAGTTCGGGATATCTAAGTATTTACTGTGTATTCTCTACATATTGTTTTTTGAATTTTGTTTAATGATCATAACACAAACGAGCTATCATCGGTCGAAAAGTACTCTAAATGAAAAAAAAAAAAAAGTTTTGTAATTAAAATTAGGAAACTTAAATTCTCATCTTGCAAATGATTTAATTACGATTAACTCTTTTCCGATTCTTTCTTTGTCTTTTTTTGTGTACTATAGGTAATATAATTGCGTTAACAGCACGAAACCTCTGTGGCGGGATGCCATTCATTGATAGACTTCAGTTGACAATTTTTTGTCTTACTTTTTTCTGATGCAATCAAGCCCATATAATGTAAACTTTTATATAATAGGACAACGAAGTTCGAGTTTTATGTTACCTTCACTTAGGGTGGGTTCAACTTTGACGTTAACGTTAACTTAACGTTAAAATCAACGTCAAATTTGACGGTGCAACTCATCTTTAGTGTTGTTAACGAAGTTTAATTTCTTGACACAAAGTGGATGTTGTCGTGAATAATAGTGGATACTCAGACTGAGGTGGATGTAGGTACCACCTAGCAATATCTAGACGTCTCTACCATTTTCATTAATCTGTTGTAACATCCACATCGACTGGATAATGTTACATTGTAACAGAGATGATGTAACTATCATAAGGCACTGAAGCTTCAAATGCAATCATTAATTGCTATAATAGTTTAACGACTTCTTATAATTGGAAACGGTTATTGTTGCACCAGATATTTCTTGCGGGTTCTGATTGCCGTGGCGTGTCGCGCGACAGGGTGACTATTGCTACAGATTTTTAAAACATTGTAATTGACTTATGTTTTATTTATTTGACGAGTTAAAGCTCTTCTAAGTTATTTACCTAGTTCTTCACTATCTACTTCTCTTCACTATACTATTATATCTTCTCTTCTCATCATCACTACTACATATGTACGTAGTATAAAACAAAGTCGCTTTCGGCCGTCTGTCGTTTTTAAATAGATTATGAGATACCTGAAGAAGGTCTGGGTGTATAGTTTATTATGGTTTTACACGAGTGAAGCCGGGACAAGCCGCTTGTGCGGTATAGAATATGTTTAGAAGATAGTGTAATCAATTAAATGACTACATTGTGTTCGTGGTAATCATACAGGTTAATGAAATAAATTAATAGTCAAGTTTATACCATGAGAATTTCATGAAATGTGGAAATTATTTGTAATAATGTAACACCAGTAGGTAACAACAGATTTAACTAGCCAATCTATCTCGCCCTTTTTACCGCAGTGTAAAACAGAAGGGCAACTTGATCTGCAGGCTAACTGCAGTTGTCAGACGGTTCTACTTCTTCTCTATTTTATTTAATTAAATAAAATAAAAGACTATGTCATTCCGCTCATGTCATGTAATTTTCATTTTGGTATACTTACACAAACTTAGCTATGTAGCCATCAACGATATTTCGATGACAGATTTTATTTTATTTATCATTTCAATGGGGTCAAATGATTTCTGAGTTGTCATCATCATCATTTTCAGCCTGCACCACCACTGCTATAGGCCTAATAAGTCTTTTTTTCGCGCCACTGCCTACTGTGCGAACGACGTCGACGAACTACAGTAGGTCGGTCGGACGTACGGAAGAGGCGCGAAATAAATGGGCCTCGGCCAAGCCCAGGAGCCACTCTCACCGTCATTTACCCGTGACCCAAACAACTAATAGTCGTAATAAAGTAAATATTTTTCTTTTTTTAAACAACATCTTTTGAAATCACAATCAATTCAAAATAAAACATACTATCCGCAACATGTTGTACACAATATCACAGATTACACAATACTTACAAAACTAAGTATATAAAAGATGTAGCATTTTTGTAAATATTGAAGTACCTAGATATGCATATTGTAGATATTATATTTATTTGGTTTTATATTATAATTAATTAAAATATATTGACCTATTAACAAATTTAATATCATGTTGTTCTTATAATCCATTATCCTGTCCTTAACCCATAACAAACCAATAAAAGGCGGCATTGATATAATTTTACCTGTATTTATTTCAGTAACTGTAATTAAAATCAAATAAATGTCTCCCGAGTTATTATTATATTATTATATTCAATATTATTATTTTATATTATATTCAATCATCAGGGTTTGGAAATAACAATTTCTTCCTTCTATATTTTATTGCACAACGGAAGGTTGAATTGTCAATCAGATAAAAAAAAAGAATTGACGTGTTATTTTTTTTAATACGTAACAGATTATAAGGAAATATCACATCACATTGTCGACCGTGACGTAGTGGTCATCACACAATCTGGAGGTCCTCGATTAGATTCCCCGCAAATATTTGTACTTGTGATCACAGATTTGTTTGCGGTTGGGTCGTTAGTTATGTCATTTGTTATTATTTATATAAATAAAAGATTCTCTTGTTGGATTGGAAGGAGACTACATTGCGGTCAGACGAACTCCTCGTCGTTTAAGATCGTATTTAGATGTAATTAGCATGTAATTGTTTGATATTATAAACGAAAAAAATAATTCTAGCGGCCGGACTCCTGAACTTTTCGTCTAACAAAATAATTAAGTATTTTTTTTTACTTTTAGTAAATAAGTAATTTTTGAGTTTATTACAAAAAATACATGAAGGAAGTATGCTGGATATAATAGATATAGAAGTACGCGGCGATTACGTAGAAAAAATTGGTTAAGTGCTTAATAGTGTGCGAGTTCAAAATCGTTGAAAGTTGTCGGCATTACAGAAATCGATCGTCATCATCATCAGTGTGTTGTGGAACTCACTGTACTTTACTGTCCAAAGCTCTGATAACATTACACTCCTTTTTGTACAGACGAGTAATAATAAAGTCAGACAAAATATAATTATCGTCAGTTAAGTCACGAAAACATGAAAAATTGCATTTATCAATTGTTATATTTTACATGACAATACTTTGATATCGTCACTAAGTACGTATTATACTAATATTGTCACATGTGCATTTGTAAATAAAATCGATTATATATGTCTAACATTTATGAGTTTTTCCATGTGATTGAAACTTGAGGAAAACTGTGCTAAATTAACAATTATAAGCTCACATGGCTTTTTATATGTCATTTGCGTATAATATCTGAGATTTCTATTAGCACATTATTGACTGATGGTAATCCCCCAGTCCATATTTAACTAGCTAAACCTACTTGATTCTACTGCTTACTTAACCACTCATTTTTTATATCTAGACTAATAACCCCTACAAGAATAGGGTGAATGCGGGTAGCGACACCACACATAGTACGCATATGCACATAAATACGTTTTAATATGGCTCTTTCTCCCCGCACGCTAGCGCTGCATTTTTTTAATTTGTTTTATTTCTTAGCTAAAATAAAAAAACATATTTTAACATATTATGCCACACTGGTTAAAGATTATCTTATACGGATATCTTATAAGATAATGATTTATTGATAAAATAAATTGTCTCTATCATCTTGGCACGTCTCCGGTTGCGTCGGTTAAAAATAACCTTCTAATTTTGAAGATTCTGTGATTTTACAACCGCCCGCCTGCCTGACGTCAACCCACCTTGGAAAAGCTGTTGTTGTCTATCGCAGCTGCATAGGCTATGTGTTCCTTAATCGTTTCGACAAATATGCTATATGCGTCTGAAAATTACATTCATCCAACTATTTTCGAGCTGAATTGTACCAAAATAAATTGAGACTCATTTCTTGGAGATATAGGCAAGGTTGTGTTTCTGGTGACGATGAGAACTTACCTGATAACTGCATGAGATTCGATGATTGATGATTTGATTAATTCGATGAAAATAAAAATAAAACAGGCGAAAGTCTAGGACTAAGGTATTTATATTTTGCTTCTGCAAAATATGTTCAGGGAGATAGAGGTAAATAGAGTCGCTCTGTATTATTGCACAGAATTGCCAGATGGTTGTATAAATAGATATAGAAATAAAATAGGTATCTGAAAGATATATTTTAAAGAGCGCTTCATTAACTAGATAATAAAATTATATTTTTAATTATCAATAATCATAAATTATAAATAGTTATGTAGTATAAATCGAAGTCGCTTACTGGTGTCTGTCTGTGCCTATGTATGGTTAGAACTTTGAAACAACACAACGGATTTTGATGCGGGTATTTTTAATAGATAGTGTGGTTCCTGAGGAAGGCTTAAGAGTATAATTTACTACCCGAGAGAAGCCTGGACGGGCCGCTTGTAAATAAATAAATAAGTAGATTTATTTCTCGATCGTGATGTCGCCTGACACGACAAAGCGTGAAGTGGCATTTCCACATTTCGGTAACATGAAACAATAAAATGGCTTGACGTCTTTATGTAATTACAACGGTTATCCCTCGAAAAATAATAAAAAATGTAACGAGGTGGAACAACATTGTTCTCTTTTGTTTAAATGGCCCATGTTACGTGCTCAATCGCGACATAGCTAATCGTTAGAGTAATTATGCTCTTAATTTATCAGTTATCCTCCGAGTCCAGTAACGAAACCGCGCGTAATATGGCATTATTGGTTATTACGAGTGTCAATTATTGACTTAGTTCTTACAAAAAAGAAACAACTGAAGGAGGGGCGTACGCCATTCAGGTGCAAAACGCAACGCGGGCGCCAACGGACGACACAAGCCAACACTACTGCGGGACGCACACACGTCTAGTGTTCGAAAATCGAATTATCGCATTCGACGACGACGGTTATTTCGTATTCTTAATTTAAAAACTAAACAGTTCCTTAAATATAACGGATTAAAATACCTATGCAGGATTTAAGGACCGCAAGTGACGTGATATGGTTTCTGAAAGTGTTATTTGACGCAAGCCTGAACGTCAGTTTGTGATACAAAACAAACCTTTGACTGATCATGCTCTTATACAGAACTTTCTGCTGAACTATTGTGGTCGAGTTTTATCTATACACCTCTATATCGGTAAGAGATATTATATTAATTGATTTCTTATTCCCCAAATAACTTTTTAATATGCTCTTGTGATAAGGCTGTTAGCACATCGTTGAGGCTCATAGTTATCTATTTTTGGTAGTTTTTTAATTAAAACTCGCAAACTATGACTTGTACGTATGTTTACCATTTATTACATAAAGTGTATGTTGCCGCGGTCACCTGATCAGGTAAACAAACATATTATCACTTTCCTCAGCTCATCTTCAATTTTGGCTATTGTAATTTCCTTTATTATAATACATACACTATTTAAATAGTTTTATGTTCTATATCACATTTTCAATGTCTTAAAAATTACTTTACAATTTTATCTATAAGGTTTTATTTAAAAAAACCCTAGTTATAATGAGTAGGTACTTACTTAATTCTTTTTAACCTTTTCAACATATTTGTCTGAAATATTGCAGAACTACAGTTTTAATCGAGACTTTTCGAACGAGACATTTCGGTAAAATTTTCGACTTCAAGTTTGTTAAAAACCGGAAATTTCATCTAATATGTGTTATGTACAACATTTGCACGCTTGTATCTTCTTGACTCTCACCAAATCTCATTTTAAATAGTGTCGTGTCTTCTCCTTCTACTTACTGTCTATTGCTCGTTTAATAGTATCTATAGGATATTGTAAGTGAAAATTGTCTGACCTGACAGCAATATTTTTCCGGAGGCAGTTGACCCAGACGACACGACACAACGACATCACTTATTACTAAACAAATAAAAACACAATATCATGTCCCGATCTTTAGTGGAACCGATAACGCGAACGAAAAACATATAGTCGTTTATTTTTATTGTAACGGTAATTTATTTATACGCATTTCTTTTGCCTTATCATATAATTTTCATGAAAAATGTTTCTAATTAGCTTGCCTCGTGGAAACTTTATATCATTATCACAAATTCTTTTTGTCATAACATTTTTCTTATTCGCGAGATTCAAATGGAAATAGAATAGAAAATAGAAATAGAATTCTAAATAGCACACACGATAAGAAGAAATAAGTAGGTACCGTAACCTCCTCCTTTAGTTCGGAAATCTGTACCGATTGAATTGGTAGAAAAAAATCAGCTAAAACTGCTACATACGTACGCAACTGCAAGGTTACGTAGTAGTTGTGTCAACGTTCCATCACAGTTAAGTATTGTGCGATTGATTCCAATACAACAATGATAATTGTGGACAATTTCTATCGTATCTCTATTTACTATTGCAATGAGAACATAATGACCAATATTACTAAGCAAAGTTTATAATAAATTGATCAGCTAGAGTACCCCCTATTTGTATTACTAGATGTACCCGCCATGCCACTTCGTGATTTTTAATCATACGAACGAACCCTGCACAAAGTCATGTAAAAACTGTATTTTTTTTTTCAATTTGACTACGACGTAGGTGCGTAGGTTCTTTGCTACTTGTGGTTTAAAATCGTTTATTTTTAATTACATAGCTGAAATGAGGAAAAGGCGACGGGGGAAGGTCAATTTTCCGCATTATACAATGAATTGATAACTTCAAACCACGCTTTCACAGCTTTACCCTAAGTATTATTTATTTATTTATTACCTATTGTAAGCGTGATCGTGAGATCGGTGTTTTTATTAATCATGACATCGATGAATTTCTTTCTCCGAGAAAATCAATTAATATATAGAATAGTGGACGATATTTCGTGTCCTCGTCACGTTATTTCGCGAGATATCACGCCAGTGGTTATAATCGACTAATCTAATAGTGGCTGTCATAGTTTACAGGACTGACCATGAAAAACTGACCTAAAAACGACACGCAATCATAAAGCCCTATCTTATTTTCATTTCTAATTATGTTATCCCATTACTGAAATTAAAAAATGTGACAAAACAGCATGCGATGCGTATAATTACCGTTCTATAAAATATACTTATTACGAATTTTGTTAAAATATTTAGTGTAGACATTACTACATTGATGGAGCAATCAGTTTGTTTACAAGTCAGTGGAATTATAATTGAAAATAAATAATTACTCGATTTTTCTTATACATGTACTACGTATAATAAAACTATTATTTCCCGTCTCAATGCTAACGTAAGTAATCCTTATTGGTATCAGTATATTAATCGATTTAATTATTCGTAGCTAAATAAAAGCCGTCACTAGCTCATACAAGGTTTGTTTCGCCAATTGCGCGCATTCTTTACGTAAGGAAAGGAAAACTTGGTTACCTTTAAAAGTTCACATTTTCTAAGAAACATTGAAAAGTATACTTTTTAATCTTTTGATTTTTATATACTTTTCACCAATAGATAGTATGATTACCGAGGAAGTTTTACGTGTATAATTAATTATGGTTCTACTCCAGCGAAGACCGGACAGGCCGCTCACTAGTACTAAATAAAATACTGGTAGCAGAAGCAATTCTATCAAAAATTAAAAAAAAACAAATACCTAGACCATTTTTTTTAATTTTAATAGAAAACAGCCCTTTAATCGACTGGCATCCGGTAAAATGCATTAAGTACCTATTTTACTAAGTCCCATAAAAATATTAACATAAAATGGTCGCATGCTGCAATGCCAAGGCCTACAATTAAGTAATATAACATTGCGTTATCCTGCCAGCCGAGTTGTAGCACATATCTGCCACGAAACAATGTAAATTTAATTAGACTTCTCATAATAAAGCGAGAGGACGCGCGCGCTTCCTAGTTCCGACTACGTTAGGAAGTGTTGATTAATATGAATTTTTCTTATAATACTGCCAGCTGTTGCCCCCGGATTCGCCCGCAAAAAATAGTCTATGACTCCAGTTCTTCAATTTTCTCCACACCAAAAATCACCTCGATCCGTTGATCTGTATTGACATGAAAGACAAACAAACACACAAACACTTTACAATTGTATTAGAAATTTATAAACGAAAACGTACGATCGATCGATGCGTTCGCTAGAATTTTTTTTAATGCAGAAACGAAAAAAATCGGGAAAACTGATGAAGTGAACTTTGATTGTATGAGAATCGGGTCCCTGCCAGTCTAAAATGTTTGAATGATAGATAGTATATTAACTGCCGCTGGTCCCGGTTGTAGTCGTTAAAACCCGCCAATCCGCAATGGACCAGCGTGGTGGGTCATGGCCCATACTCCTTATTCATCCGAAAAGAAGGCCTAACTTTAACTGGCTGTTGATACTGATATTAACAGCATTTAAGCTAAAATCTATGGTTTAAATAGTGAATATGAAATAGAGGAATATTTTCTGCATTAAAAAAAAACAAACATCACTATTTATCTTTTCTATTGATTTTAAAAACACATATCGCACGTCATTAGGCCTGCGTTTACTTTGTATATGGTTATACCTATAAATGCTTCTTGCTATATATTTTTATGATCTTTTTATTTTTACATTTAAAACAACAGTTGCAGAGATTGACGCGTATTTGTCGCTTCGTATTCACGTAGATATTTATGACACCTAAAAATTATATGAATAGTCTCAATATCCCGTAACGTCATTCACTAATAATGATCGAAAAAAATATTTCACTATTTATTTGGGCACCTCCGTATGCGACAATATGGACATTCGCCATAATACAGTTAGTATAACCAAACTTAGCAAATTACGCTTAGTGAAGTACCATGCGTTTACTTCTAATAATGATGAATAAAACAGATTTTCAAAATCAAAATAAATACATAGCTAATAACTATATAAATTAAATTAAATCACAACAGTAAATTTATTTGATTATACAGGCATAGAATGATTGGATTATACAGGCAACAAATACAGATCAAATAAATATAAGATCAAGTCAAATTAAAAATAACAACAAACATATATACATCAAATTTAACGGACCGTAGGCTCCAACGCTCGATAGTTGCGGAAGGAACCCGGAAAAAACTCAGATGAAAGAGAGATACTATAGTGCCCAAAGGATTGAAGTCAATGAAACTTGACCAATTTACCTTCAGGTCAAACGCAGAAGAAAAGCCAAGTTTGCCAGTACATCTACTTTGTCCGCGCCTGAGGCCCCGCTGACGGCTGTTTCCCGTGCATTGTTACCGCGCACTCATCTGTGCCATATTATAAAACACTCAGAATGATATTACACTTTCAAAACCACTGTACCCAAAACTAACCACTTATGTATATCGATTATGTAATAAATATAGAAATAGTACATATACTTTTCGTATTTAAAGGATTTTAGACATTGATCAACCAAGAGATCTTCAAAGGATCCACGCAGTCCGCATTTATTACTTGAAGGTACCGGCGGTAGGCTAAAGATATTAGAAAATAGAGAATTGAAAATTATTCTATTTCAATGATGCAAAAATAAGGTAATAAACCTGTCTATTCAAAAATGCTTTCCGTTTTGATTTTCGAACGATATTTCGTATTTCCCCATTTCCGTGGGAATTTCTCCCTTAGAATTTCAACTTTCATTTATGCATTCTGTCAGTCAGTTATTCTTTTTATAATAGTGGGCGAACGAGCTGAATACTTTTATATGTGTTGAAAATGCTTTTAAGATTGCATGGTCACTCACTCAGTTAAGCCAGACAAAGCCAAGGGCTAGTTTGGGATTTCAAGAGAATGCGATTCAGCTATTGCCAAAATGCTTTTACATTTTATTTTAAGACCAACGCACTTCATTAATATTTTCAATTCGAATGTCGTAAAAACGTCATTGATGTACGTTAGTACATTAGATCTCGATGTTGATGTTTCAAATTTAGAATTTACCTTCCGTATGAGATCCTCATCTGTTTCGATTTTCGATTGCACACTTTCGGATATTTTTACTTATTAATAATATGAATTTGTATGTATTATATGTATTAGTTTGGTATGGTAAAATTTGTGAACTTATTTGTCGTTTCAATGACATTATTATATTATTATTGTATTAAATTAAATAGTTATACATAGGTACATAATTATAACAAAATAATAATAATTATATTTATAATTATATTTGTATAAGTAATTTTGATGTGTCGTGTTAATTGGCAGTCGGTTTGTAGGTATTGCATGGGAACAAGAAATTATTTAAATAAATATATTACTACTATATAGGTTCACCTAGTGAAAAAAAGTCACACGATGTACACATAGCTATTTCGGTCTATTACGGATTACGGTCGTACCTGCCTCAATAACTATCGATTATGAAATCGTAAAACCCGCAGTGCAATTTTAATGTATTTCGTACGAGTACAACCCACAGTACTCGTACGAAATACATTAAAATTCACTTTACACAAAGAATAACGTATACATTTTATGGCTATGGAACAATAAAATTATTTTGGGAATATTAAAGTACATCTGACAATTGAAACCATCTTTTATTATATTGTTTTTTTGCATTTGCATAAAGTACCCCACACACTAATGATATATTTGCCCAAATAACCTCAAATCACGAAAGCGGTAAAGTGTAAAAGCGTGATTTAGACTGCTAATACAGCTATCTACGCGAACTTTATACTTTACCGCATACTTTGAAGGATTACCATTTGTATAAAATATATAGATTAGTTGTTTCAGAAACCTTGATGTTTTATTCAACTAATTAATACATGATAGTGACAAATTATTACTTGTTCGTTTGGCGCTATCTACATTCGCACGACTTCAAGTATTACCTTCTTTTCCCTACAAACTGAAAGGCTTTCAGTTTTTAAGTGTTAAACTGAAAATTGTTTGGTTACAGACGCGGCCAACGCCGTTGGAAGAGACCATCTCAGTGACTTGAGGACCAGCGCTCGCGCCGACATCGCCCGTCGCCTGCCCGCATAGGATGGTAGAAACTGACCCCGGGCCCAAGAAACCTCACAGTTAGTATCTTTTATATTACAGATAAAAAATATTCGATATTATATACGACTATACAAAGGTATAGGAAATATACGGATAGAAGATAGATAGTAAGTGGAATAAATCACTGAGATTTGAAGATCAGTGCCATCGCCGACATCGCACTTCTCCTCCCCACATAGTAGATGGTAGCCAGGCCCATGCAAGAAACCTCACAATTAGATATCATCTTTACAAAGAAATAAAATTGAAGTGTCTGTCTGTAATTTCATAATATCTGTATTTTGTTAAATTGCGTAGTTAATTATTAATGTTTCCATTACCTAAGTACTTTCTCTGGAATTTTTGTCGGTCTCTCTGTCTGTGGGTGTGTCTTCGGTTTGTCGTGTTTCATTCAAATCGGCCCAGCGGTTTAGCCGTGACAAACAGTCAGACTTTCACATTTATAATATTAAATACTTGGTATGTATATACACAACAGTCAACAGCAACAGCATACAACAGTTAACAATAAATATTGTCCTTATCAATTAAACTAGGCCACTTTTTCAGGAATAGCCTGACAACTTGACATTGCGTAAATATTAGTATATGAATTTAATAATCCAATAAGTAATTCAATATTTTGACAGTTAAAAACTTACATCGCGTTGCGCCACACACAATTATCTTAAATCCTGGCAAAAATATACTTAACTACATTTATAACATATAACTGCTGCATAATGTACAGGTAATTCCACCGCCAAGAGAATATATAGCTCATATATAAGAAAAAGAAGAAATGAGGAATCTATGGGATGTCACTGACAACATTAACATTTATATATGTACAGTCAAATCCATGTCGAGTAACTCTGCATAGATCTCTATGTAGTATAGTAGTAGCTTCGAATTTGTAATGATTTTGGACAATTTGATAGTAGATATACTGTTAATTATCGTGACTGATAAAAATATATCCATATTTTATTGCCTGCTCCATAGTACATTCATGATACATTCATTCGAGGCGAGATTTACGCGCGACTCAAAGCTGATCGCTTTCATAAAACCGTTTATGGAATGATCCATGCACGCGTGAGTCATACACACGTTTTGTAGTTGACAAGATTGATTTAAAACGTCGACATAAACACTAGAGCTGTTTATTTCGAGCAAGAAAAATGGTTACTTAGGTATATTTAAAAACCCTATACATAGCAACAATCTGTTAAGTGTTTTATGAACGTGACTTAAGAAGCGGTTATGAATATCACTTAAGTATTTAAAATGTATGTGCTAAGTGTATAGTATACATACAGTGGTCAACTGGAATCGAAGTTTCCACGGATTGGTTTCCTAACCACATGTAAAGTTCATTGTACATAGTATATACATTTGCCAAAAAAAAAGAATATGCAAATACATAACAATTATTTTTATTTATTGATCACATGGAAAACCCAATATTCTGATAAGATTTTAAAACAGTTAGTGCATAGCAAAAATGTGCGTTCATATATAGGTATTTTCAGAATAGATTATACCTAAGTAGATATAATCTATTTTATTTATATGAATGTAATAAAAAGAAAACTAATGAAAAAATAATGTATAAGCATCCTATCTCCTGTCTAGTTTTATTAATCATTTCCAGAAGATTTATAAATATACGTGTATGTGTGACAAAGACGTAAACGTCAAATCGTAACTGCCAAACGGTTATCCGTTTGGTTAACCGATAAATCAACCGTGATCTTAGTTGAGATTCAATGAAGACGTTTTCTTTTTTTTTTTTTTGTTGCAGATTGTGATGTAAAAGGGGACAACCAGCTAAACGGACCAGGTTCCAAAAATATTGACCTTGGTACGTAAAGTTAATTACGTGATAACGATATATTATAAAAACCTAAAAATATACTATAACTAGGTACAGTAGGTACTTTACGCAATTTTACAGGAAATTGATAGCCTTGACGTAATAATTGGAGTTAGCAAATTTCTAATGAATGTTATTGATTCTAGAAGTGAAACGTTAACTAAGTAAATTGTTATTTATTTATTTGGTTTTTGGCGTTTATTTTGCATCCGTGTGCAAAATGTCCATTACTTCCGGCAGAATTTGCGCATTTTTAATTTATATGTAAATAAGTAGATAAACACATACTCGTATGTACCTAATGTATTTACTTTATGATTGTAACAAGAAAATAGATTTATCAGAGTTAACAATTTTCTTGGAAGTCGTGAGCAGTAAAGTATTTACACTAGGAAAATTTATCTGTTCAACCGGAAGTAGACATACAAACTTCCCGTATTTGAAACACTCACTTTTTGATAAATCTCTATAGGTACTAAGGAAAAGTACTTTCTGATTAGGTTAGCTATAATATGTTATTAGAAGTTAGGTAACTAGGTTTTTATTATAGAAAGTGTTCAAATCAATTCGCATGCTGTTTATTTTATCGATTTCAATATTCTCTCTTTAAATGATACATGAAAGTGTTATTGGTAAAATATGTAATGTTGGGTAGAGCGTGAAATATCCACACGTATTTTTTTGCAGCGCGCAAAAAAAGACGAAGTTTTTGGAGACAGCATTCAACATAATATTATGTTTTCACACTTTTGAATTTCGGTTTTTTTTTTCCATTTGATACTTATTGGACAGTATGATAAAGATATTGATTGATATGGATGTGTTCAGGTGTCGTTCCCTCGTTGAAGACAGTCAAGTCTGATCCGGAGAAGGGCTCCAATTCGGAGAAAGCTGACTTCGAGCGTGCCATCGAACTAACCGGTAAGTCATTTTTTTGTACTATCTTTCTTCTTCTTCTTGGCCTTTTCCCACTTATGGACAATTGTCATTTCACCTGAAGGTAGGAATATATTTTCCCCGCCTATCATATACTCTCTGTGACACGATCCTATCTATTGTAATGAAATCGTAAATAAATCCTACTGTTTTCACATAGTAATAAAACTGCTACTGATGCTTGTCTATATCTGTATATAAAAGGAAAAATGTACATACTTATGAGGAGTTTTAAAGAATTTTCCAATGACGATTGTTGGTGTTTCATAAGGTTTACATCTTCTCTATTCTTAATTATCTGTTTAATATTTAATAAGATGCTTATTTATGATTATGTAATAAAATATTAGTAGGTTTACTTTACTAATCAAATTGTGTAATTTGAATTAGGTATAGTAAGGTATAAATAAAAAGAAAATCTGTAATTATGTTACCGTAATAATCTAGTTCAATGATTTGTAATAAATTGCAAATTTTTGTAATTGAAATTTTAGTGCACCAGTTGCATAATTCACATATTGCGTTTTAATTCCCGACCAATATAAACGGGACCATTAGTTGGTCGCTTTGTAAACTGAGTTGATAATGTTTGTAAACATGAAGCATATCGTAATACTCACCCCAGTAGTACCGGACACTAATGGCGGAACGGGTGATATCAGGTGATGTATGGAGATAATGGTCCTCGTGTTGGTAACCTGAGCTAGTAAACAGACAAGTAACCAGAATTGTGAATGAGGATCGCTCGGCCGCTGGGCTGGCATTCCTCAGGGCGCATTTCCGCACGTTCGCACCGCGTTTTCTCAGAAACAAATATGACGTCGTCTGTTTACGATGTTGGGAGCATGTGGTCCTATCAAAAATAATACATAATAGGTTTGTTTACAATACATACAGCGGATGTGCGGTGAGACCTAATCTTTCTGTACCATTGACATCTTGTATGCAATTGTGTTTCTTTGCCATCTTCAATTTTTTTAGCGAGACCATTTTGTGAAAATCTGGATATAGATCTCAATAGTAGTGATTATAAAATGCTTTCTGAAAAAATATCCTTAATACAAATCTATATATTATCTATTTATCATATATTTTGTATCTATTTTATTAAATTAATAACAATCTATCGGAGAGGCCTTGAGAGAGAGGCGGTCCATCATAGTGTTGTATCTTATGACTGAGATGATCTATCGCTTAGATGAGATTTAACAATTTTTTACTTGCCCAGGATATGGACGGTTTCACTACCTGTTGCTGGCGGTGTGCGGCCTGGTCAGCACCTCGGAGGAGATGGATGTCATCTCCATGTCCTTCATCCTCCCGTCCGCGCAGTGCGACCTAGACCTCAGTACACAGACCAAAGTAAGTCTTCACGAATTGCTTCATTATTTTCAAGGTAATGTCAGTAGGCATTTGGAATGTGTATGTATCTTCTAGGTATCCTAGGACATGGTGCATGACGTGCACACTTTCGATGCGATTTCGGTTTTCAATGTGATTATAAATTGATTATAAATGGTATTTCCCGTCAGCGCAAACCTAGACCGCAGTACTCAGACCAAAGTAAGATACTGATTTGGTATTTTGAGGAAAAATAAACCGGAACTCTGTAGGCAAACAATTTAAATTTATGCAGTTTTGTTTCGTAATTGGAGAAAATTTGGCACGTCGTTTAAGCAGGTTACAGGTGATATAAATACAAAACGCGGTTTACTTTTATTCCAAGAAAATAATTGTTTATTCATAAAGCCGGCCTCCACAGTTTTCCTGACAATTTTCGGAAGAAATTTCGAAAGGACGTTGCATGCTTTTAATATGCATAAATGTAGGTAGGTATGCAAGTATTTATGAATGCCTTATTATACTATAGGTAATTGCAAGTCTGGTTACCTTATATGAAAAACATATGTTAACTAGAAAGTGTCAACATTGTCTACTTATTTACGTAGATTCTTTGTATTAAACTGTGACATTACCTTAGAAGCGGAAGTTTCCTGCTGCCATTCGGAGAACCTTTTGTTTATGTAAGGTTATGCAGAAAGTCCGGATTAGGTTGCAAATTTTATCAACCTGTTACCAAACAAATAAATACCTCGTTACATGTCAAATATCGTCATAACAATATAATGATTTATGATGTCACCAAATGATCAAATCTAACTTGCGAATTATCGATACGCGTATTTACCAGATGTGGGGGACTACCAAATATTGTTATAGCAACTTCATATTTGATAGTGGCATGTGTTTGTTCTTACGAATGTGCGAATTGTGATGTCTGAACTTGTCTGAACTATTTACTGACAACTTAATTGTCAAATGAGATAATCCAACACATGGCGGAAAAACTCGATCGCGTAATATTTAGCCATTTAGGACGTAAGTAGTGTTTAAGAGATTTTAATTGTATTTTTTAATACTACCAAGCAAATGAAACTTAGAGGTAATTACCAAGCAAATGAAACTTAGTGTCAATGCCAAATTCGCTTTGCCTACTTTATAGTCTAGGGTAATTTACCCACTTTGTAATTTCACTCACCCTTCGTTATAAGTAGGTAGGTACTTATACTTCTTATAGGCTCTCTATCAGCATAAAAAATAACTTTAAAATTTTGAAGGTTCGGCTGTGATTTTCAAACCACCGCCTGCGTGAGGACAAACTTTCCTTGAGAATGCTATTGTTGGCTATTAGTTGCCCAGGCTGTGTCCCTTAGTACGACATCCACGGGAGGATATGGAGTGGTCCTATTCTAGGGCGGAACTACACGTTTCTGTTTAGCTAACATCTCTAAATCTTTCCTCAGGGATGGCTGAACAGCATAATCTTCATCGGCATGATGGTGGGCGCGTACGCATGGGGCAGCGTGGCGGACTCGCTGGGCCGCAAGCGGGTCCTTATTGCCATCTCTGTCATCAACGGGCTGGCCATCGTCTGCTCCTCCTTCAGCCAGAACTACGAGCTCTTCATGCTGTTCCGGTTCATCAACGGCGCCGCGTAAGTTCCATTAATAAGATAATCCTAGAAAATCAGTTATGGGACATCTCATCTATGTGAGTGATAGTTTGCATAGCGTGCCGTGTCCAATTTCTACGAATGATCATGAAAATTACCAAATATGAGCCAGATTGGAATGTTTCTTATCGAATGTGTTATTTATATAAGGCGCCTAAAGGCATCTTACGACTTTTTACTGCTATCGCGGCGACCTAAAGGGTACTTAAAGGGATACTTACTAGTGAACTTAACCTACCAGTGAACAGGTTTCGTCACGATGTTTCCTTTCACCAGAAGCAACTGTTGGTGTATGGAAAATGTATACATTGAGATTGGACTAAAAACTCATGAATCACGAGTAGAATTTGAACCTGGGACGTTTCGAGCATAGTCAGGCGTCTTAAAAATCGCATTTCTTTCACCGCTTGCTGATAAAGTGTCTGATATGTGAAATTTGTTTCACAAGTGTTAGTTAAGTACGGCTCACTGGCCAATCACGTCGTGCAGATCTATCTAGCATTCTTTACTCAAGGTGTCTATTTCTTTCGAGGTAAATATAAATAAGAAATGACAGAAATAACTCCTTTTGTATACTCACGTTTCAAAACTATTTCATGTTTATGTGTTTTTGTATGCCTTTTATTTAGAAAGCCATGTCTAATACGGAAACAAAACAAAATTATTACTTTGTAATTGACATTAGTTGTATTTTTCTTCCTTTTATATTTCCGACCTGCGAGAAATCCATAATTTCTCGTTTCTACTTAGTTGAAATTACAAACAAATAGTTATCTTAATAGTTTTTAGGGATTTTTTATCATAACTACTTTTATCCGTACAAAAGTTATTTATGCCACGAGATTTTATTGTGGTCAGAGTGAACTTGTTGCATTCAGCGCGTGACACACAAAAATCATGTCCGTGCACCGTTGAGAAGTTACCTCGTTGGGAGCCGATACGGGGTGCGCCATCACTCATGCTCATTGAAATCCTTGTCATGGAGACGACTATGTAGAAAATATCACCTCTGGTGGAAGTAAATGAAAATGAAATATAACTTGCAAGATTTACAGACAATCAAACAGCAAGCATCGGGACAGGCTAAATAACTTCCAAAATCCCACTTAGTTCCGAATTTTGATTCTGAAAGCGTAATTAATTTTTGTTATTGATTTTTTGAATTTGTTATGCCAGCTTCTGGGTTAGGTATTGTCGTAAATGTAATTTTAAGCAAATGCCAATATTAGGTATAAATAATTTAAAATCACGTGTTTTAACCTGAGTTAAATAAAAATGAAAATTAAGAAGTATCGCATCGAATCGCATCCAAATCGGTTCACCCGTTGATGAGATACGGTGCCATGTACAGACACAGACAGACTTAGCATCAAACTTATAACAACCCTCTTTTTGATGCGGGGGTTAAAAATGATCTTGATAAGAATGATCTAGGTGTGACTTATCATTATGTTCCTGTGTTCGGCATTCAGGTTAGGCGGGTCAGGTCCGGTGATCTGGTCGTACTTCGCGGAGTTCCAGCCGAAGAAGAAGCGAGGCGCCATGTTGAGTTTCATGGCAGCCTTCTGGACACTCGGTAACCTGTTCGTCGCCGGCCTCGCCTGGGTCATCATCCCTAGTGGTGAGAAAACTGACTTGTTATTATAATAAAAAGTTATATGGCAATAAGTGAGAGCTCGTTTGTGTCAGTAAATCCTTCCGTTTCAAAATACTGTTTGTCAAATCAACTATACTGTACGTGAAAATAAGCCAAGTTTTTTTTACCTAAATATCTTTTCACATACTTATTTTTTTACATATTCTAGTGCGGAACCACACGCCCAATTGGCTATTTGACTATGTAAAAATTAAATCCACAATGATATTTTTTAAATTTAAATATGAACACGATTATTAAATGCCATTTTTCTTTTAAGTATGTTCTAATTAAAGTATGCATGTAAGTAAGCATGCTTTTTGACTCTTAAATTGTAACGTCACAAGCATCACAAGATAAGACTGTCATAAAAGCTCCATTGTAACTTTTGTTTTTGACGTTATAAAAAAGTACCTATGTGATTTTACTAGTTGGAAAGTAGCCAATGGTCAAAGTACCTAGCTAATTATTATTTTTTCACAATAAAAACCATGCTTAACAGAAATCGGCGGCGTGACAGGCGGCTTCGTGTATAACTCGTGGCGCATCTTCCTGCTAGTGATGTCACTGCCCTCGTTCCTCGTGGCCGCGCTTCTGCTGCTCCTGCCAGAGTCCCCCAAGTTCCTCATCACCACGGGCCGCCAGGAGGAGGCAATGGAAGTCTTCCGCACCATCTACCTCATGAATACCGGCCGCAGCAAGGACGAGTATCCAGTCAAGCAAATTTTAATAGGTAATTAACGAAGAACGAATGAATTGTTTTCACAAGTGCACCAAGATTTTATTTTCTTTTGAAAATAGTACCGTATTAGGCCGGAACCCAATGACGCGACTAGTCAGTTAATAAAATCTTAAAACCTTTTAGTGATATCTAAATATTGTACTTTTTAGAAATAATTAGGTATGTAAGTATAGCAAAATTATTTATATTCGTAGGTAATACTTTTCAAGAACATGGAATGAAGTTTAATGAGCCTTATTGTACTATTACTATTTATTTATCCTCGATAACAAAAATACATTTAAGTAAGTAATTTAATTTCGGGCTTTATATAGGTACCTACAAAAAACCATTTTTCCCTCTTATTCATAAAAAAAGTTTATCAAAAAGTGGTGAAACAGGTCCTAGACATATTTTTTTCAGAAGAGCCAGTGCACAGAAAGCCTGAGAAGGCGCCGGTGGAGAACAAAGAACCCAAGTCAAAGATGCGGCGGATGATGAGCGACATCGTGGAGCACAGCAAGCAGCTGTTCGTGCCGCCCATCCTCAAGTTCACCGCCATCTCCATCACCATCAACTTCACCTTCCATATTGGGTATGTGTCTAGTAGTAGTGTCCTTAAAAAAACTTCAACATTTAATGATTTTATATAACGCTTCCCCAATCAAAATAGGTTTTACTTTTTTATAAATCATCATCCGGTTACCCTTATCTCACTTTATTTAGGAACGGTACAGCATGTCAGTCCTCCACTTCTCCCTGTGTGATGTTGATGACTGAAAAATCGGTGGTTACTCCTCGAGCAATTCCACTGAGTTATCTACAATTTAATCGGGCTTGGTAAAGAAAGTTGAAAATATTGTAAAAAATATTTTGTTATATTTTTTATTTGGATGTTCCGAACCCATTGTGAAATATTGACTGGTTTAAAAAGCTACCTCGAATCCGATCCGACTAGTCATGCAGACCTAACATTTTAAAATTATTTCCAGTTACTACGGGCTAATGATGTGGTTCCCGGAGATGTTCAACCGCTTCGACGAGTGGTCCCGAACCCACGACAACGCGGAGGCCGACATCTGCCAGGTGACAGCGTACGTCACGCAGCACGGCACGCACTCGGCCGAGCACGTGTGCGACGCGCACATACATTCCGACGTGTTCATGGACTCGCTCATCACCGTGTCTGCGGCTATACCCTCCAACATCTTGACCGTGTTGGGGATGGACAGACTCGGCAGAAAGTTCTTCTTAGGTGAGTTGTTCGAGCGGAAAACTCACTCACACCAGAACGATTTACTATTCTGTGGGTACAATCACGCACACAAGCCAATATATCAATAATATTGATTAATTATATTGACTACTAGTCAACGTTCGCGACGATCGAGACCTCGCTATTATTTTTCCGAAATTATTTACATCCAAACATTCCCCAGCCTATATATATCGCTTTTCATAGGTTGCTACTACACACCTATCCGTTAGGATATTAGATGTATAGGTAACGTTCTTAAGTGACAAAAGAGACATTCCTATGGGTAAATATACCATGTGGTCGATTTTTAGATAGGTACCCATATTTCTGTAACCCGCTACTCAAAAATTAATTTTACCTACCTGTGGAAAGTCACGTGACGTCAAAGAAGTCCGATAGACACTGTAAATCGAGATCAGGACTTCCCGATGGACTGGCATGGTAACCACGCTACACTACACTGCTAGGTTAAGGTATTCGCAACATCTGTCACCAAATTAGGATTCGCAAATAGGTATTACGAAATCGCAAATAAACGAGTAGGTATTATTTCTATACCTAACACATACAATGCAAAATGCAATTAGTTTATAATTAATGTCTGTTTTTTATCCAGTGTTCGCGACGTTCTCAGCGGGTTTATGTTCTGCTGCCATGTACTTCGTGTACAACAAGACTAACAACCTGATCGTCAGCGCTATCTTCAGCTCCGTCATCTCATGCGGCAACGCCTCGCTCGACTGCCTCATCACTGAAGTCTTCCCCACTAACTTGAGGTAAAATTATTTTCTCTCTTTCATAGAGTACAAAAAATGCCTAAGAAAATCTAAGGGAATTTCTGGACAAAATTTTCCAAAATTCCTTTTGCAAGGGGTAACATACACACAGAAATAATGCTCAAACAGCTGAACATTCTTTTTTTGACCTAGCATGATGATACAGATACCTATAGTACTCCTTGTTTGTGCTGGGTATTAAATACAACTAAAGCTAAAGTTTATATTTATATTCTATAATATATAAAGTTTATATTAGTTTATATTTATAAATATATATAAAGTTTATATTCTTTAGTATTAAGCTCTTAGCAAATACTTAATTAAATCTTCTATCTTCAGAGCTACCGGAGTAGCGATATCGATGGTGGCAGCGCGTCTGGGCGGCATCATCGGTAACGTGGTGATCGCGGTGTTGCTGGACACGTACTGCCCCGCGCCGACCTTCATAGTGGCCGTGCTGCTGGCCAGCGGCGGCCTCATGTGCCTCTTCCTGCCCAACACCACGCGGCAGGCGCTGCAGTAACCATAGCTCACGTCACGCAGCAGACTACGACCATAGACAATAGTTATTGGCCGTAAATAAAAAAGGAATAGCGCGAAATACGGACAATCTCCTCACTTACATAGATTCTAAATTCGATGATCTGGTCGTTCGTTTATATGGTTGGTTATTTTTCTCATTTCGTTATATTGTCGAAAGTCTGCTGTGAGACTTATATCTAGTTACCAAAGCCTTGTCTTGTGATCGTTGACTAAATGATGTATCTAGTTCTTTCTATTGTATTTTGTATTTAAACGATTAATTTATGAAACAAATGCAAAGTACGAAAGATATTATATAAGTAATAAACATTTGACTGTTGTAGGTTGTTATAACTTATTGAGTTTTGTTAACAGCAAAACGGAAATGCTGAAACAAAGTTTGCAGCTTGGATGAAGTATTATATAGATATAAGTGTCATTCATTATTTTTGTTGTTTTAATGCAACTATTTTCATACTACGAATTTATAAATTAGCAATTGTTACCGTAGTGTATAGCGTAGTGTGTAGTGAAGATTAAAACTTTTGCGAGTTGTGATATAAATTCCTATATATAGTGATAACATGTATATAATTTGATTACTTTATAACACCATTTTAATAAACGAACCTAATGTGCCTCCCATGAAACTGTTAAAAAGCAATACAAAGTGTTAAAATAATATTTTCAATATACTTATAGAGTAAATCATAAATGACTTGCCATAGTGTTTTATTTCCTCTGTAAGATGTGTATGAATGGGTTTGGTAACTAAAACAATGCTTTGATTAAAATTTATTTTATTAAAACTACACAGAAGTTAATTACTAAGACTCCATTTTCATAGTCCGATCTAGATTCTGACATAGTTCACTCAAAACAAACCAATATGCTCCTTAGACATATGTTTAAAGTTACCTCAACAATATTGTACTTAACATTACTGCTACATTATGATATAAGTCATTCATTATACATAACCAAGTCTCGAGTCCCTTTAGTCCCACGGACTTAAGTCCTTCTCACGCGCTGGGCACACGACCAGTGCACGCCAGTCACATCTCTACACATTATAAAAATATCTTATACCTAACTTTCATATATTACAGACACGATCCAACAATATCATAATTCAAATTGAAATTTACAAATTGTAATTCTGTATATTTTATGCAATAATGCATTAGGTATTTTTACCTATTACAAAGAAGTAGAAATATAAGACATAGTACAAATCATTGAGTTTAGACTATGTACATTTATACGTGCGCGTTTCAAACGCACACAAGCTCACTTTCTTAACTTTAACACGACAGCAACAGAATGCCGCAAAAACAAATTATTCAGATTCAACGAGTCAATCGTCACATAATAACGTCTTCCAAAGATCCATCACGAACAAATGATAAAACTTAATCCATTGCACATTAAAATGTAAAAAATTACTTCAAAGCCTATATCAATAAATAAAATTTTCATGAAATATTAATAATGCGAAGTAAAGTCCAACCAGAAATGTGTGAGGCAGAAAATATGCGCTATTATTTTACCAAGACATTACGGGCGTCGATATAGAAAATTTAAGGCGGAATGTCACACATCTCCGGCGTTAGGGGTACCAATCTCCTGAAGCGGTTTGGAGAATAAATTGTTAATGAGTCAAGTCCCATGTTCAACATACAAAATTCGTTAGCCGCATTGTGTTGTGCCAAACCGCACCGCGCTCAGTGAGTAGACTCCTTATTTGATGATACAATGATAGAAGTTTAACTGTTCCGCGAAAGGTCATCGACCGAGAGCTGGATAGAGGGCTGCAGAGGGATCTCAGCGGAAGTTTCGGAGGTGTCAGAGCCGGGCGTCAGCAGCCGCCGCGACCACGGCCCGTCTTCCTCCGCCTCGCGCACCTCCAGCGACGACGCCGACGACAGCGACGACGCCGTGCGCTCCGCCGCCTCCTCCGTCAGGATCGGCATCGACTTCCCCACGGCCTCCTCGTCGGTCAGCAGCGGCATCGAGATGGGGCCCGCCGGCGCCTCCACCTCCTCGGTGGACACGTACATCTCCGTATTCGGCGACGGTAGGAGAGTCGCACTATAGTTCGTCCCGCTCAGAGGGTCGGTGGTCTTCGGCGCTATCCTCGGGTCGGTCACGGTGATCGGCAGCTCGAGGGACGTCGGCACCGAGTGAGGAGTCACGCCGATCACCGCCAGCCCGTCCTCCAGGGTGGACGGCACTGCGGGCTCGCCCTCGCCCTTGGAGGGCACCTCGACCGGCGTCATGATGGGCTGGTTCAGAGTAGTGCTGGTCTCGGACACGCGGCAGTGCACGGACACGTTGGCGTTGAGGTCGCGGAAGTCGGGCGCGTCGTCGCGCGGCGGCTCCGCGTGGAACACGTCGCTGTTGGCCAGCGCCGCCTCCAGGATGTCGCGCCGCTCCGGCTGCGGCGCCAGCTCCACCGCCATCGGGACCAGCTGGTTGTTTTCCAGAACCAAAGGCCGGTTGTCGATCGGCGTGAGCGTTCCATTATCTTCTACGCAAAGGTAGAAGGAGCCCGGTGGTCCTCCAAAATGCTCTCCGGGTACCGCCAGCAACTGTCCATCGGAGAGAGGGGCGGGAGCGGGCGCTTCCTGCGGCGCAGCCGCTTCCGGTTTGGGCGGTGCCGGCGCCGGCACTTCCACCCGCGGCGGCTCCGTCGCCCGCACTATTGCGGTGGACGGCAACAGTTCCTCAAAGTTATCCAGGTCAGGGAATGTGGAGGAGGTCGCGGGGGTGACGGTGGCGGTGTGCACAGACTGCAGTAGGGACGCGGGGTTGCTGGTGCTGGAGAGTGCGGCCAGCGCCGGCACGGGAGCGGATAAGGGGGCAGGGGCGGGAGAGGGTGCAGGCGCTAGCGCAGGAGTGATAGCTATCTCCTGCTTCAATTTTTTGACGGGCGTCGGCGACTCGACTGTGGTTTTCCTTATTCTAGGCTTAGGTGCAAGGTTAGCGACCGGTTCGTTCGAATGAATTTTAGTCTTCTGAACTATAACCTTGTTTTCCGCGACCACTGGTGTTTTCTGAACTATTTGGCCGGTTCTTTTGAAATGCTCAAATTGTGAGGGCGTCAATTGCACCACGGCACCCGATTTTTGTTGCAAAAATATTAAAGGTTCAGAGGCAGGTTTCTGAATGGCTTGAATTACTTTTTTTGGTTCGGCGGCAATAATCCGTTTTGGGCTAGGGCGTATTTCTGGCATGGCGGATATACTCTGCGCGGTTCCAGCCACGCGCCCGCCGACGATCAATTGGCCCTTAGAAGTGATTATAGTACTCTTTTGCTTAGGTACTAGTTTCGTTTGAGCTTTCACAGTTGTCCCAGTACTGAGGATAGTCTTCTGCGCTGAACCGGGCGTTGCTCTTTGAGTTATAGCTTTCAGTTGTGTCACATTCGGCTGCTTGTTAGGAAACAGAATTTTCTCATGTTCGGGTGTGAGGACTATCCTGGACTGCGCGCCCTGAGCATTGGTGATGATCATGACGGTGTTGCCGGCGCTGCTGTCCGAGGACGACGGGATCAGCTTGGCCGACACCGGCTTGTTCTCGGGGACCGCCAGCGCCGGTTCCGGGCCCTTGGACACCAACACGTGCGCTTTCCCCGTTTGAGGGTCGATGACAATCTTCTGCGTCCGGCCGGGCCGCGGTGAGCTGGCCGTCGGCAACAGAATAAACTTCTCAGCTTTCCCTGTACTTTGAGTCACCTGCTGTAATATAGTAGGCGCTTGCTTAATTTCTTTAACGGGCGGCTCCGCTTTCGTTACAATAATTTTCTTATTTCCTGTAGCCTTATCGATAACTAACATAGGTTTAGCACCACCGCGTATTTTTGACGATTTTGACAAAATATTAGGGGTTATAATTTTGTTCCCTTCGGAAACTGGATTCATCAGTAACGTCTTCACTTCGGGCTTGCTCGGCCCTGTAGTAACTGAAATTTTCTCGGTTTCCATAACAGCTTTTGTTTTGACTAATTTAGGCGGGTTGAGAGTATTTGTGATGAGGTTGCCGTCGGACATAACAATAGGCATTTTTTCGATGCTTTCCGGCGTCAATAGATCGTCGGACAAAACAATGGGCATCGAGTTAATGTCAAACATAGCGTCGTCGCTGGAAGTTTCGTTTAATATTTTAGGTTCAGGTTGTGGATTTACGAGAGATTTGGAGTTTGTCTGAAATTTGGCTTTTTGTAATTTTGTGGGTGTTTTCGGTACCTTTCTTATTTTCTGTTGTATTATAGTGATTGTGTTAGATTCCGAGGGAGCCTCCGTTGCGGCTTGCATTGTATAAGTTTGAATTGAAGAGCCATCCTGAGGTTTCTTGTTTCGAGAAAGAATAATTTTGTCTGCAGTAATTTCACCTAAGTTGTTAAGCATGGCTTTGTTAGCAGCTGCACGCCGAATGATTACTGGAGACTGACTTTTTCCCGATAGTGATTTAGCAACATCGAAATTTAGAATCTTTTCTTTCCCCGGTATTATTATTTGTTTTTTAGTAGTGGTTGTAGCTTTGGGGATCACCACTTTTGCTGGGATAGGTTCTTCTAACATTTTCAACAGTTTAGACGATGTTGTTTCAAATTTTCTTGCTGACTTTGTAGTTACCGGTTCGTTTGTATTATCAGTAGACAATAAAGATATTTTTTGCTCTACACTTTGTTCTACTTTGTCTATTCCATTTTTGCGTTTTGTTTTGTATGTTCCCGAAAGTGGTATTTCGTTATTAGTAACTATTTTTGGCTCTACAATATTCATTTTATGATCTACAGATTCAGACATCTGCACTAACGATTGAGCGGCAGTCAATGCATTTTCCGTTTTCTCTTGCTCTGTTTCAATATGTATATTAACATTATCGTTATTGAAAATAGTTTCTACTTTACTTGGTACATCTAATATCTTGCTATGTTCTGGTATATCATAAACCTGACTATCTACTTCCATAGGTTCTTGGGTTTCTATTATTTCAGCACTTGTTTCTGATTCAATGTTTGATTGTACATCGACATCTGCTTGGGGGTCAACTATAGCTTTACTTTGTATAGCTGTTGATGGCAGATTTAAAAGAGTTTCTGCAATCTGAAGATCAGATTCAGATGGAATATTTTCAGTGTTTACCTTCATGGGTATTTCCATCAGTTGTTCATCGTCTTTGTTTGAACTAGGTTCATTATTTATAACAATGTCATTAATTTTTTTATCGTCAAGATTTTCATCTTCATTAAAATCGATTTGTAAACCTCTACTTATATCTACTTGCATATTTTCTTCCGGGTCGATGTTTTTGGTGGCCGTGTTATCATCTAAATTTTCATTGAATCCATTGACAGTGTTATTAGAAATGCTATCTTTATTGTCGTCTTCGAATAAATCTTCCGGAGGATCATCACTGATAACCCTAGTAACTCTGTCAGTATCTCTAGACACGCTCAATAAAGCATCAACTGCGGACGCGGTAGACTCATTCATATACGGTTCAACAGGTTGCTCTTGTGGTGTATCATCAGTTATTTGATGCTCGTTGACAATATCATCTTTTACTAAATTTGTTACAATATTATCAACTTCACTATCTACGAATGTATCTTTCGTTTCTGTTATATTTTGAGATATGGTCTCTTTTACGTTTTCCTTATTATTTTCATGATTAATGCTGCAACTTTTATCAATAGAAGTTTCTTCGTTAACTGGTTTTATTTCTTGAGTGGGATATAAAACATCTTGAATAGGTTTTGGTAAAAGTATTTTCTCATTGTCTATTTCAGAATGTTGGTCATTATTTTCTGCGGTATTTTCTCGTGATATATTTTCTTCAGTATTCTCTTTATTAGTAGCAACATTTGGGATAGATGAAGCTGGATCTTCTAATTCTCTGTTTATAGCATCTTCCTGTTCTTTGTTCTTCTCTTTTTCTCGTAACTGCGCCGCTTCAGCTTTCATTTTCTTAAGTTGTATTTTTGGTGCCAATTTGGCAACTTTTACAGGTTCAATAGGAGGCGAATCTCTCGCTTCAGGGGATGAAACTGCATCAGATCCATTAATTTCACCTTCAGACATATCCATTCTTTCAACAGCATTTAGTTGTTCTGCCACATACTTCCCAATGGCATCTTGACTTCTTGAGTGTCGGCTACGAAAAAATGTTTTAGTCTTAAAAATTGCTTTTGTGGGTGGAAGTTCAATTGCCACCTTTTCTAAACTCTTTGAAGGTTCAGGTGATGATACTTCTGGGTTTTTGTCTGGAGATTTTACGATAGAAGGCTCAGGAAAATTTTCCTCTACTTTTAAAGGTTCTGGTACAGATGGCAGTTCAGGCAGCGTTGTTTTGTTTAATAACTCTGCAACTTCTCTCGCAACATCGTCGTCTTCTAGGCTGAGACTCTTCGCATCTTCTTTTCGTTTAGATGGATTTGTAACGCGTGGAATTTTTCGGCCAGCGTCAGTTTCAAGTGACCAGTCTTCATCTTCACAAAACTCATATTTAGAATCACTTGAAGGCTCCATTTTTTCACTCGTCATATCGTCGGACTTTTTGTCTGGTTGGGGTGATATGTCTCCTGGTACTTGAGCACTCGGCAACTCGGCTGGGGTTGGCACTGCAGGCGACTCGGCCGCAACAGCTACTTCAGGTGATCCCGCCATTACCATTGCTGAAGAATCATCATTAGACCCTTCATCATCTACGTCGTCCCAATCAGCTAATAGACTACTCTTTATTTCTTCATCAGTTTTGGCTTTTTTAACTTCTATAACTGAATTATTGCCGTCATCAGATGTGCGTTTTTTAGCTTGGGATTTCTTAGAACTTGGTTCCAATTTTTCCTTACGCGGCCGTTTCACTTTCGGTGTCTTGGACGACGTCGGTGTTGACTTAGGAGTAGATTTTACAGGTTTTTTCCTTACTGGCGATGGTGTGTAAGGTGTGAAGCCAATACTATGTGTTTTGTTATGCATAATTAGAACATTAAGACGCGTGGTGGAGAACGAACAAGCATGACAAGAATATGTTCCACCAGTACTTGAGGGCACAGGGGTGAATGGCACCTGTGGAGAAGGTTTTGTTTCAAGTTGACGTTGCTCCTCATTTGATTGTTTCTGTTCTGTAACTTCAGACTCGACGCCGCTAGTAGAAGTCGTTGCCGGAGGCTCTGCAGTTTGGCTGGAGGGTGTATTTGATCCTTGTACCAGAATATGAACTTTATAATCTGTTTTTTCTCTTAGCTGAAAATGAAAATCATGTTATGATTACATTTGTTTTAGAACATACATTATTTTATATACATAATTTCTCATTACTATATTATTTCTAAAGAAACAACCCATTTTGTGAATGTCTGAACAGAGTCTTCAAAGCTGCTCCTGAGATTAGAAAAGACATATCTGACATTTTTTAAATTGTACTCAGAATTAATTAATTAATGTTTGGAATTTTCTTTCTTGGCCGATCCCAAATATGTAAAAATGTTATATACGTCCTTTCAACTATTAGAAGGTATTAAGAGGTTTTCAGTCTCTCAAACCTAAAACTATTTGTTTACATATAATTTAAATTATATAATTTTTATCAAAAATAAACAACACACCTTCCTAATAGGAGTCCTTGAAGATTCCGATGAGAGTCTTGGCCTGCCTTTACCTGAAATAAAACCAATCAAACAGTTAACATTGAATCTCTTTAAAGATACTTCACAGTTTTAAAACTGTAATAAGTATAGAGGCAAAGGTACCTCTTTTTGTAGAGCCTGGTGTTTTCTTAGCAGAATCACCAAAGAGCCCAGCATAACTCTCCTTCTTAATCTCTTGGAATTCATCCCTCGTTAGGATCTCTATGTCACCACCCACTGCTGTCTCTGCTCTGATAACATCTTCAGGAAACTTCTCCATATGTCCATGCTTCGTTCGGTACATGTCTATAAAAATAAATATTATTTTAACATTTTCTTGCCTCATGACAAATCTTGTTAAAGCGTTCATAGTTATTTTAATAACTTTCACAAAAAGTTGCAATGCAATTAAAACAGTTGATACATATACAGTATATAAATAAGGGCATTCTTGAATTGTAATGTTAGCATGATAAGTTCATAGGGGTCTGTGCAAAAAAATACATTACAACAGATTTGTGGATTTTCTGTTAGGAAGTTTTCTGTTAGGAATTTCAAGAGTGTGCATGATTTAGTAACAAACATCTTTTACCAACATACCCATCCAAACTAGCTGGACACATAAAATAATAGGATAAGTAGTACTTGAGCAAAAACATCATAAAGAGAATACTTACACAAACCCTTATTGATAAATTCATTTTTACGACTGCAATTGTATCTGTAGATTAAATTAGTATTCTTGACATATTCACTGAAAAGAAAAAATACATTTTATGAGCAATAAAACTAAGTAAATGTGTCACCTAATCACTTGAGAAACAAACTCTGGGCTCTGGCACTCAACAGCTGGGAAGTAACCGCAAACACACTCAGATGCTAGAGAAAGTATACTGTTTGGAGACACTAGCAAGCTATAAAAATCCAAAAATACTAGCCACCACAACTGGCCACTATCAATGCATTACATTCAGTCTAAATTCTGAACACTATATGGGCAATTTTAATATTCAGAGGTTATGTCTTTGACCTTATATATATTCTGCCTGACCTTATATATATACTGATAATATGTTAGAAGAAACTCCCAATTTATTTACATTTGTACTAGAATCTGAAAGTATTAGCAGCAGACAAAAATATTCTTACATAAAAATAGATAATAAAGATATTGTATAAAAACATAGGTACCTATTTGCATACTTTGTAAATGTATGCAGTACCTATGCAGTAGCAATGGTATAAATTTGCTTTTTTATGAATAGAAGATTATACAGTTTTATTCCGATATAATGTCTACACAAATTTTCGTTCCAAATATTTTTCTAGTAGTTTACTATAGTGTAAAATTGCACTTTTTTATTTCTAATGTTAGTTCCTATTTACAAAGGTATTAATGGAACAAAGGAATGTGCAGAATGTTTTGAACAAATTAAACATCAATTTTGACGATTTTAAAATACATATTTTATAGAGAAAGTGCAAAAAAACTTACTATGTATCCTCTTGGTAGAATTTAACCACAGCTATAGGTGGTTTCCGAAATGATGGCAGTACATCTGCTGGAAGCTTATCAGGGCCCACCACCTCGCCGGGCCACCAGCATGAACCCAACTTCACCCATACTACATCCCCATCCAAATAATTCGTTTCAGTTTGCTCACACATCACCACTATCTGTTCAGCCAAAACGTACGACCATATTTTGACAACTATAGCCACTATGCCGACTTTAACAATTACAATAACATTTTGTTCATTTTCTTCTTAGAGGTTGCATTACTTTATAGTTTTCCACAATTTAAACGAAAATATGAATCAAAAAAATTAAGATTCAGCTTATTATTTGTCAAAACAGTAGCAAAATAATAATTGTAAATATCACCGATTGCGTACGAAATTACTTCTTCGTCCGCTCTTGTGGCAGCACTGAAAATTACTTAATAAATGAAAACACTTTTTACTATTGACAACTCTAGTATTTTAATTTGAAAAATTATTTTTTATAATAATTCCCTTTTTCAGTTTATATTTATAAATAGACTGAAAATTAATAATCTCAAAAAGAAGTTCATTTTTCAAACCGGAACCTGATAACAATGACGGCGTCAGCAAGTACCAATATATAGAAAAAAATAAAAGTTTTTAGTATTGCCATTATACAAATATTGTTAATCCATAGACACAAGTAGAAATTCTATTATTTAATCTTACGACGTTACACACGAGCATTTTGCCAGCGAATAATTTTCGCATAAATTTTTATATCAGTCTTTCATTACTATTAATATGTACTCATAATAAAAAGCACATCAACAACAATAAGCACCTACCCAAAATCATGACAAATTTGAAATTCGCCAACGCGGAATTTTAAAGCGACATAAAATCTACAATCTTTTGAACACGGTCATATTACGTAAGTTATACATGCATGTTTTATGTAACAGTGTATGAAGCATGGAATAAGGCATATTACGCAAAGCTCAGCGCAGATGGCGCTACTGGTACAACTAAGGTACACAAACATTGCTAATGGAGATTGTTGCAGATTTACGATCAAAAATACCTTCTACGCAATCGTGGTACGAGTTTAAAGAAAAAAGGAAGGATTTAGTGGATCATTCTGAAAATAATAACACTATTTTAGGTTATGTTCTGCATTATTTGGTCGACTGTGGTCATAAACTGATATAAACTTGATTTTGACTGAAGATCTTACCTGTACGAAGTCCATATTTTAATAAGTCTTCTCGTGTGAAGTGTTCCGAGCTTCTTTTCGACCATTTACTGGCTTGAAAATTTTACAGCGTGAGGCGTATCCCATAGTTTTCGAAGTTTTTTAGGTTATGGAAAACGATTTTTCCCAATATTTCGGCACCCTTATATATACAATAATGTATTTTTTACAATTCTCTGACCTTGGCAACTACCCTATTACATCGGATAGATGAAAAAGTGCCTGTGAAGGTCTAATTTCTGAATAAATGATTTGAATTTGAATTTGAATTATAAACTCTTAGGTTATTAATCATTTGGCTCCGTTAACACTGACGAAGGAACCAAGAAAGTGCAAAATATATAAGAAAGTACACGAATGAGGTAAGTATGATTAGTCTTTCCACACGACTGTTTCACTTTCAGGTTTCAGGCTGGTTCGCTTTTACATCGCATTCGCCCGTATGACTTCAAACAAAATAGACGACACATATTGACAATCCATGCGCTCGAAGTGCAAAGCAACGCACGTGAGTTTTAGCGATTGCAATTGGACTCACTCGAAATCATGGAGCAGTTCGAGATACATAATACATTTTTCGTCACCCATGAAATGACTGACACTGAAATAGGTACTTATTTTATATGTTAATAAAATAAATTACCTATTTGCAGGCAAAGTGCGTGTGAACCTTTGCGCATTTTTTTTTATAGGTTAAGGTTCTGTATAGTGTGCGATTTCACCCGACAGCAATCACACCTACTTACCTACATAGTATAAAATCAAGTCGCTTCTCGCATTCATTACGAGTTAAGATCATGTCATGTCGCACTATTTATGAGGTCTTAAAGTGTAGGAATGAAAGCGATAGAAAAAAAAATTGTAGTTTAATTCAAAAAATAAATAATATTTTTAAATTTTGCAAGTCTAATAAATAATAATTGTAATTAACTAAGTACAAAAAAGTTAGCATTGCATGATGTACTTACATAAAATATCGCTACATATGGTTACATGCTTATGTTCTATAATTATTTATTATAGTTCTATAACACTTGAAAATATTACTTTCTTTTCTACTTTGAAAACCTTATCTTAGATTTTTCTTGTAACTATGCTTTGAATGAATCATGATTGTCTTTAAGCTTAATTAAGAAACATAATTTAAAAAAAAAACATATAAGTAGTATGTACTTATGGTTAACGTAGCATTTTTACATATCTAGGAATATATTTTCCTAGAAGTTAGATATTGTACATTTTTTGTTTTTCTATCCTAATCATAACCTACAAAATGTTAACCCGCGTATTGGCGTACGATCTTTGCCCACTGTTGCGGGTAGTTTCTCTGGACGTATGACAGAGTGCGCTGGATCTGCTTCGTTTCTTGAGGAGTGCATTGGGGACACGCGCCTCGTAGCACCAGCGGCGCCAGAGCTGAAAATGTGAATTAAAAAAATGTTAAACAAAATATATCTCTTAATATATAAACACTTCTGATAACCTCCTCTATATGTATTTAAGATTATTTAATTTATTATTTAATGGCAACCAAGTGAGTAAAAAAGATCCCCAAATATCATTTATCTCGAGAAACCTATTCGATCGAACTTTAGAGTGGAATTTTATATCAATTTTTTTTTTTTACTTAAACTTGATAACAGAGAGACCTGATATTATAGGATTCACACTATAGCCGAATTCGTACAGATGCCGACACGAATGCATGAACTTTGCGTAATTAAAATGAGTGCTTTTATTTACCGCAATGAAAAATCAGCAACCTGGCAAAGTTTGGCGAACTGTTAGCGGATAGTGTAGAGCCGGCATGTCAGACAGCGCGAAAATAGAGCTAACTATTTTTCTATATAAGTAGTTCGATGGGCGATAATGAAGCCAAAGTTCCGTGACCTACATTAGTATTGTATGAATGACATATACCTATTTAACAAATCACTGAAAACTGTGTCGTTAGTAATTTTTGTCTCTCCTTCTGTTATACTATTCACCATACAACTGTACCTATTTTTAATACTATTTACTTTCAGAAGGATTCAAAGCAAGTCTTAGAATCCCAGGTAGGTACACACTATAACATTAGGTATTGCTATGTACAGTGGTCATTAAAATTGTTTTGACCTATTAAGTTACTATACCTAATATTCGACTGAGACAAAAAATATGTCTCGACTCTATTGAATTGTTCACTATAATGCAAATTATAAAAAATACTAATCACGTTTTTAAAAACAAAGTGGTCCAATTTTCATAAGTACGAGTCACTTAATAAATAAATACGTAACAAGATGTATTTTCATAAGGTAATCTATAACTATCAAAATACTAACTATATTTATATAAAATAATGTATATCTCGATCAAAAGTAATTAATAAATAATAATAAATATATTAGGACAAATCACACATATTGAGCTAGCCCCAAAGTAAGTTCGAGACTTGTATTATGGGATACTAACTCAACGATACTATATTTTATGACAAATACTTATATAGATAAACATCCAAGATCCGGGCCAATCAGAAAAAGATCATTTTCCATCATGGCCCGACCGGCATCGAGCCCGGGACCTCTCGGTTCAGTGGCAAGAACCTTACCACAGCGCCACCGAGATTGTCAAATCGCATGATTTTACAAATCTCCTTTGATTTAAATTTCGACACGGTAGCCTTGATAACTATTACGAAGTTAGATACACACAAAAGAAATCGAATTGGTAAATGCAATTCAATGTCAAAGTAAATAAAATTTACGACTTTAATACAAATAGTGTAAGTTTCACATTTTCTCTGAAAAAAAAAACAGAATTCCGAGTGGATTTTTTTAGTATTGTAAATATTCTTAATTTCCATATTTCAAATATTGCTTCTGTGTTTTTTTTTAACTATAAAATAATACTCTAAGGCTCCAGCCCCTTTGCTCCGTCGCACTCCGTTGTTATGACGTCCGCCGCCGCATCGACGGACAACGCAGAAATTGCACATTAATGTCACGGAGCTGCAACGGAAGACAACGGAGCAACTGAGCCTGAGGGACCAAGTGTAACCTACTCTTGAGCCTCTTCCCAATCGGGTCGCAGGGCGCCTCTCCGAGGGCACATTTGAGTTGTCTCTGTATAAACCGCTTGTCGCTCAGCGCCTCCTCTAGCGCAGTGTCAGACACCGGGGGCCGTGTGGTCTCCGCTGCGCTTGCTACCGCCGCTACCGCGCATACGACGATGATGTAAGATAGCTGGAAATAACAAAGTTAGTTTTTAATCCAACTACAGTTATAATTCTTTCTTATCGAGTGTGTTATTGCTAACACTGGTGTCAGATTCTATTTACGACAACCCGACACCATGTGGCAAGTAATCGCATACACACTAGTGAACTAATCTGTCCGCCAGTGTGCAGGTTACCTCACGACGTTTTCTTTCACTGAATGCAAGTGTTTGGATTAGTATATAAACTCATGTGACACAAGTAGGAATATAATCTGGGACTAGCTTAACGCAAGTCGGCGCGGCAGGTCTTTCAAGGCTTTTATGCAAGAGGCGCTTTTAAGCCCAAACACGAAACATACGAACGCGTGCTTTACTAACGGTAGTATTAATTTGCTAACTCACCCTTAGAAAAGACATCAACGCGACATACAAATATATCTGGTGACGCGCTCAGAATCAGAATTTGCGAATGCGGTTTCGATTAAGTATTATAAGCACATGTCAAATCGCGTCAAATAGTGTCAAATAACACTATTTATTGAAAGAATAAATATTATTTCATTATTATAAATTTAGTACTTTTGATTACATCAATTTTGATACTAATTATTTTTAGAAGAATCTTTATCTAACACCAAAAATATTTTCGTAACGTATCTAAAGCTGAGTCAAACTATCGATTTGATTAGATTGACGATCGATGAATGTTTCGCAACTGTATAATATTATAAAATATCAGTGTTTTCCTGTGAATATTACAGAAAGCAATTATTCAATGTCTCGTTTCGTCTCGTTAATAATCACCTTGATTAACAGATTGACGTGACTTTCAGTCAACGAGTTAAATTACCATTCGATTTATTGTGATATTGAGTCGACGAGTCGAATCATTTGATATTTTATGTCTAAAGCTAATTGAATTGGTGTGTCTATCGTTTATGCCTCTTGAAATTTATGCATTTTTCATTACTTATTATATTATAATTTTTATTACAATTATATATACTTCTGTAGGTATTTGTAAAAAACTTACATTGCTCGTTTTAACAAATTTTACTAACGAATAATTTAAAAACAATGGCTGATTTTTTATTATGATTTATCGCGAATGAAGCCTGGTCCGGCTGCTAGTGAACGGAATTGAATAAAACTAGTTTTTAAAATTAAAATTTGCATACAAAAAAAGGTAATATTATGGTCAATACAAAAACTTGAATTCATTACGACTTGTAGATTAATTTCCTGATTACTGTGCTAAGGTTGTACAGGCTGAGATCTTAATTATATAATAATTCGTACTGAACATATATAACTATAGAATAGAATTGTAATAATATTTAAATAGCTCAAAAAAAGAAACAAGTAATCTGTTTTATATTAGTGGCCACCTATATTGGCTTTCCTATTTATATTAAGTGACCATTTTGTAAACACAGCTGTTGGATCTAAAATAAATAAATATATTATGTACAGTAATCTTATAAAATAAACTATAAATTCGCATGCAAATAAATTTAGGTTACAACAAAGATTGGCATATCACTGGCACATATTAACATCGTTAGATCGATACGTTGCTCTAAATTTTAATTAGAGAATTAGAATTTTTCAATATTTGAAAAATTTTGTAGTATTTGATTCTCATATATTTTTATTTTTGGCTAGGCTAAAAGTGTCGCTTAGTCGCCTAGTACGACGTCCACGGGAGGATTGGAATGGCCCTATCCTAGGGCGGAACTGCCACATGCCACAAATTTTAAATCGATTTAAATAAATAATTATAACTGCACTTTGAACGAGCTACGTAATAAAGGCGACCTAATTTTCACTCTTTTGAAATTATTATCCATTAATATAGGTAATCACTATTCGAAATTATGATAACTACTGATAAAGTATCGTTGCATGTCTGCAGGTTGCGCTAGGTCAGTTACCGGCATGTTACGCTCGTCAGGCCCACGTTACGTAACACCACAAATAATAATACTATTACATAGCGTGACTCCTCACTACCCTAATGACAGCAGACTTGTCGCATAATCTCGTGCTGACCGCATTTTTGGTGTATACATTACTTAAATTACCGGCACTGAACAAAAACTCAATAAATCTTTGACAAATGTCAAAGATTTATTGAGTTTTTTGAGGATTTATTGAGGGTAACAAAATTTATTTCATTCAAATTTTAAAAAACATACAAATACAAAAATGCCGTTTTATAAATAAAAATAATCTTCCAACGCGCCACAGGGAGGCAACGTGCCCAGTATACTGGCAGCGTTGCCCCGTTGTATCGCGAGACTTACACGCTGAGCAAAAAAGCTGCCAGCACTCGAGTCTCCTGTTGCCTCCACGAGGCGCGTCGTTATTTCTCTTAAAAATAACCTTGCTTCAGGACCCCAAGGACCCATCGTTTCAACAGCAAAAGGATTTTTTACATTTGGGTAATTTGTTTATTTTACCCCGACAAACAATAAGAGCAAAAAATGAGGAGAAAAAAAAACGTCCCGCTTTCTTTTAAAACCCACCCTAATCGTCTTTCGTGCAGCAAGATATTGCGACTAGTTTTACCCTATACGCAACCGCATATAAAAGCATTCCACAATTCATTATCGAGATCTAGTACGAGTGACTTAACAGCAGTTGCATACGAATTTCCATTTTCCAGTTTTCGTTTTCAGCACCCAAGCTATCCAAATACATTGCAAACTCGCCCCAATCGCCGCGGCATAAAGATATTTGCAGGACAACTTGATATACGGTCGACTGTACGTTCCCTACACAATCTTTAGATTGTTTTATTTTCTACACCTGAAGAACTTGTTTGTTAAATTCTTAGGATACGATATAATAGAAACGCGAAAACTTAGGCTAATTTATCTGTCTGTAAAATACGAAAATGGGGATTTGAAATGTCAAAAACATACACAGTTTGTACTAGCAGTGCCCCGCGGTGTCTTGTCTTGTGTAGCATCACGGGTTGTGGGAGTTTAGGATATGAGTATAAAATAGAATTGTGTCTAACAAAGTGTCAAAACCTATGTATTGTAGGCACTATTTCCGCGAGATTTTCTGTTGGGGAAAGGTGTGTGAGCATTAGTAAATCAATTAGTTTTTTTTTAGTCAACATTTCTGAAAAGTTTTCCTACCTATATTTTTTAGTCTTCAAAAGTCTGTTGGACGGACTGTATGTGACATCACATTTTTATTTTTAATTATGAAATAATATGGTTAAAATATATATATATATTACAAATGAGAAAGTAAGTTTGTTTGTAACTTTTTCACGTTTTTCTATTCAACCAATCTTCTTGAAACCTCATTGAAAATTAGCATACATATAGTTAGGTAGGTGCATTTCATCACGGAAGAAGTACCCCTTCTATTGCTTGTGCCCGCGGCTTCGCCCATGTGAATTTCCTACGGGAACATTTATTTTTCCGTAATTTCGAGAAGATAAAGCGTGAGGTAACAAACTAACTTCGCATTTATATTATTGGTAAGTATGATTCCACGTCGTAAAATACAAAGCTGAATTTTAATAGCAGAGACCTACTAAAACTGATTGCAAACATCCACGACCAATTCTTGGAACAGTTTAAAGCGTTTTCCTCATTGGTAGTAGTAAGTAATGGTAACTATAAATTGGTTTTAGAAACCCACCAACAAACCCACATACGGTCCTACTGGTTCACACTAAGTAAAAAACATTTTATACTAGTAGGAACATACATAACTAAATGTATAAGATTTTTTTTGATGATTGATAATTTGACTTTCATGATTACTACCAAACTTGGAATAAATAAAGAGCGGAGATGCGGGCAAGATCTAGTTTCATAAACTATACCAGCGATTTGTAAAGGACATGAGGTACCAGAGTGTACGTCTGTCGTCACGTGCGAGTAATGTCGCGTGCACTTGCCGGTACACTCGAGTACACAACATTATAGTGAACAGATAATCATCATTCATCATTCTCCACTGTTGGGGCAGGCTTTCTTATAGTGTATGGGTTACGCTACGGTGAATGGGTTATGAATGAACGCGCGGGCATAAATGGGTTACCTAATTATTTGTTTAATTAGAATTAAACCTGTACCACTTTTGTTTACTGAACTTACTCGTACTATTAAGATTATAACGCGTATATATCTATCTACATATATGAAAACAAACAGGTATAGGTACCTAAATATTAATGATTTGTTGCCGAAGCCAAATTACCAAAAACCCAAATTCCTGCTCAATTTCACGATATTTTAGTACAGTCAACTGCACATCAACCTACCCAAATTCATTGCAAACTCGCCGCTACCGCGTCATAGAGGTTCATGAAGGGTAACTTGATGTACTGTTATCTGTACTAAGGAGTCTTCTTTTTGGAAAATATGTTTTGATTTTCTTCTCTTAAAAAACTATTAAGCTTTTCGTTGTGCCTGTACTCTGTCACTGCTAACGAGTGCGTGCTTAGAAATTTAATCACTTTGTAATCGGGCCGCGTTTATCCATACTAAATAAATAAAACTGATATCTCTATCAATACGTTTTCATCATAAACTATGATTAATACTGAATCGATGAAGTTTTTCTACTACAAACTATTATTTATTTCGAATCGATAAAGTTTTAAGTAGAAAACACAGAAAACAAATGTACCTTTACGTAGGCGGCCTTTGATCATGAAGATAAACATTTTTCTTCAAAAAATATGAAAACTACGCAAGAAGTTCGTTTCTCTGGAAACTAAACTTCTGCGAGACAGTCTAGTTTAATACCGGAAACTTAATAAATTTGAAGGTTGCACTGAAGTATATGTAGTGGTATATACCTAGAACTTAATGTTTTTCTTTTCTTTCCTTATATACGGAGTTACAGTTGCATATGGAGATGTGGTGGTGTGCATTTTCTTAGTCATAGTTTACGAGAATTCATAATCAATGGCGGATTTACCAGTAGGCTGCTGAGTAGGCTGGAGCGAAGGACGACAGATTTTAGGGGGCGGCAAATTTAAAATGCGCTTAGGTTTCACCACATAACCTGTACAATTGAGAAATTTAACGTTTTATTTTAAATCCTTTATTCAGTATAATTTACAATATCCAACAATATTATAAAACCACACCACAAAAACCTCGCAGGGTTTTAACATCGGCGAGTCGCTATTATTATATTTAGGTAGGTAAAATGTATTTAAATGTTTTACTATTAATTTTGTACAGAATCTGTTTCTATTTTGTCTCTTTTTTATACGTATTGCAGTGCAGGAAACAATAACATGACGTTCCGTTGAAGTAGCTTGCCGAAATGACAGCGATTGTATTCGGTTAATCCACTACAGAGTTCTATGAACTTTGAAAGAGAAAGAATAAGAGAAGATATATTATAAGATATAATATATTGAGCCCTATAACTTCCTTGTCTCGCTTTCTCCAACGACGAAGGTATCTAAGTAGGAGCAGGCGATGTGCTATATATCTACGCCTCGAGCATTAAAATTAAGTAACTAACTAACCTAAATCATTATAGTACAATGCAAACAAAATATTTTTTAATTAAAAAAAAAGAGTCATCGATTACGTGTATTTTATGAAAGCTCTACGTGACAAGAGAATGACTCAAGGTAGCTGACTCACTATAACTATATTAATAAACTAAGAGGGTTGTCAGATTTTTAGATTTAAATAAGCGCACGTAGTTTTTTAAACCCTCTATCCTTAAATGTCTAGCAGAATATAATTAACAGAAAAACATAACATAATAATAATGATTCCTTCTTCCTGTCCATAAACATTACATACTATTTGTTAATAAATGAATATTTTTTACATTACCTAAACCTTAAGTAACATCACATAAACACTTTTCTCTGCGTGATATTGGTTCTGTTGCGTAGTTTTCTCGACTTTGTGTTAAAAGCAATAAAATAAATGCGCTCTACAAGTAAGGTTGTTTCCTCGCAGTTAATAATATTTATTAAATAATTAGCTGCGCCCCAGGGCTTCGCTCTCGTGGACATTTCGGGATAAAAAGTACCCTATATGTTATTTCAGGTTATAATCTAACCGTGTACCAAATTTCATAACAATCGGTACAATAAATAGATTTTGCGTGAAAGAGTAACAAACATACATACATACATACTCACAAACTTTCGCATTTATAATGAGTAGGATAGTAATATAGTTAGATCTAGTTACATACCTAAAATAGGTTTCTTTGGCAACCCTGCAGTTTACATAAAGCAACAACCTTCCATTGCATACCGCTACATAATAACTCATACAATCGACATCCCATCAACAAACATATAAAATTGCCGCAGTGGCGTAGTTAACGTATGTTATTATGTGTATACTATACAGTACACCGGGCGCCAAAGATCAGAGTCCTCGGACGAGCGGGTTGGCTTTTAAGTTACGAACCACAAAAGGTAAAAACCCTTAAGGTGATTACTCCCCGCACACTATCGCCAACTCACATTTTTATGAATTTCATTCATTTCATAGCGAAAATTAAACAATATTTTAACAGATTATGCCACATTACATTGCACATTGAACATACCACTACCCATGCTAATATTATAAATGCAAAAGATTGTGATAAAAATCAGAAATGTTATTATTTTATAGTAAATGACCCGAGTTACAAACAGGCTACCGTGGACGAAGCGGCGGGTAACAGCTAATAGCTCTTACTTAGTGGGGCGCCTAGTTCTTGAATCGCACTAGGACACTTAAATAGCTACGCCAATTAATTTCCGAGACATGGTGTTTAAGAAAATTACGCCCTTAGCCTACTTTTGGCACTTCTCATGTCTGCTTCACTTTGTGTTTTTGGGATTCATATGAGGAGTCACAAATCTGTATTCTTCAATATTGTTTATTTTCTTTATTTTCAACTGCGCTCTATGGTTCGCTCCTGTGAAAACTTCGGAATAACAAATATACATTACACTACTGATGAAAGAATTATAAAAATCAGTCGAGTACTATAGTTTCGATCATTACCCCCTCCCTACGAAAATACTTACAAACACTTCTTCAAAATATAGTGTATAATGCAAAAGTTGTTATATATGTAGAAGTGTAGAAATGTAATTGTGTCGTTCGTTTTTTGAAAATTTATATTTTGTTCGATAAAACGATAGTGATGTGAGACGTGTATTTATCGTTGAAATTATGTAAATAATTAGGTATGTCCTCTTGAAATTCCCACATACGGAAAAGGAGCCGCTGGAAGCAATTATAGTACATACTTTCACGTCCTCGCCCCTGATAGGGCAAACAGAAATAATAGTAGTAGTAGTACCTTGTAGAGAATAACATTTAAGATGCAGCCATTATCCTTTCCACTGCAAATAGTAAACTTGTTTTGAGTTTCTCGGTATTGGTTGTTTGTCCTCTTTATATTACGAATAAGCAGGTAAATTCACACTAAACAATTTCACACACAGGTTAATCAACCAGCGTGCAGGTTTCCTCACGTTGTTCACGTCGTTCACCGGAAGCAATTGGTAGTTGATGAAAATAAATACATGAGTCAGATTGGTATACAAACTCATGTGGCACGAGTAGGAATCATACCTGGAACCATTCGATCCACAGGCCGTCTCAACCATTACACCACCACCGCTTCAAGATACTAAGTAAGACGCAGGAAACATTTCTTATGGAAAACACGGAAAGGAATATAAGGATGATGACCAAAAATGTTACACTTCCACGTGATCCTCCTAACAGGCAAACCCAAAAAGTGCAGGCATAGTCGTCAAGAAGGAAATGCGTACCAATGGTTTATCATTCAAGGAGGTCGACGATTGTGCGAGGTGGAGAAGAAAAAGTATTAAAGCGAACAATGGGTTCCGAAGCTTTACTGCGGAGGAAACGGCCGGATAAGATCTCAAATGGAAGAGAGAGATAAAAATGCAGTTATCTGCCCAAATATCCTCCCTTCCTCTACTAACGGTCCAGCGACTTTGATTCACCGCTGACAATACAGCACAATGAATGTAGCGTGAAAACGTCGCAAAAAATATATCTACATTTGAAATAGTTGCCAGACTTAACTTAGTTACTGTTTTGTATTGTTACTGCATTATGTTTGGTGAATGATCTCGTGCGATTTTAACTAGAACACCCGGATTTGTGAGACGTTACGCGCCATCCGTCAAATTGTTGTATAACAACGAGTTGAGCAACCAAAGTCTGTTAAACTGACCTCTTCTTTATTGTCCGAGCTCCAAGTTTGGGGCCAAATGGCCAAATCACACGTGTATAGATTGGAAATGTTATTCAGACTGCTTTTGTTATCAGTCAGTTACAAACATCTTTCAAAAGCCTTCAATAGGAGCTTAAAATGCAGATTTTGGTTGTCTGACTGTTGTCTTTGTCATAACCCCATGATCTCAATATACACAATGAAGATTTTTATAATCTCTTTTTTATCCGTTATAGAATTTTAGTTTTATTAGTTAAATATTATAATCAATTACCTCTTACCTAAATAAACACAAATATAAAAATCTAGATTAAACGATTTCAACTTTTTTTACGAGAAAGAAACAACTTTTAATTTTTTACCACCTTTTCTGAGAACTGAATCCGTGCCTGCTGATAACAATGCTACACAACAATATCATATTCTGAGTGAATTCGCCACATTTATTGTTAGTAGTTAGATAACTATACTTGTACACCATTGTACAGAGCAGCATGCAGCGCAAAATCGAAACGGTGCGTTTGAAATTTTCACGCACTGGGAAAGTGATGAAATAATATTTGCTATATAATAATAAGATAAGGATGAACATAAAAAAAGTTATTTAGTAGGTACTTTTACTGTTATAAATTCTAATTACAATGATATCAAAACTTTAGTAGCTACTATGATAGAATCATTTAGTACCATGTAGGTATCGTAGAGAAAAGGAATGATGCATCTTAATTAGACATCGATGTAAATAGTCTTAGTAAGCATGCACTTGGTCAGGTAACTGTACCTGTTGATTTTTATGATAGACTTGCAACAGGTATAAGGGAACTTATATATTTCTAAAGTTTTATACGTTTCTAATGCGATGCGACATAGATCAAAGAAAGAAAAAAAAACACCCGAGATACCGCGACCTTCATTGAAAGTTCAATTTTATGAAAATGTTAACTCTATTTGCCGCTGTGACGACGTATATTTTTTGAGTTTTATAAAGATCAATATTTTTTTGTAAAATTAGGTATTATTGTAGGTATCGCAAATGCGATTCGCTTCATAAAAAATCTTTATTTCTGCAGCTAATTGGATTAGTAGAGCTAATAAAAAAATCGACATTGATCCGAACTGCAATTAAGTTCCAAACGCATTTAGAATTCAAAACGGCATGTGCCAATTATGAGACCAACTGTCCTTCGCAAGATAACTATCTACGAATATTTTGATGCCTTCACTAGACAATATTGGAGGAAAATATAAAGAAAATTAACTCACCTGCATGTTTTAACGCGTAACTTGCTCAACACAATCACTTTTACTTTTGATGTGCAATTTGGCCACTGTCCGTGCTAGCGATGTGACCCGATTTCTGCCGTTTCAGTCGACGAAGTGTTTAGGCTTACGATCGAGTAGCGAGTGCTAGGGTCTGCCGTGGTGCCGTAACCTCTTACTTAACCAATCCCCACTTTTTAACTCTTGTGGTGCAGCCGTCACTACAAGCGTTACGTGAGCAAGTGCGTGCGAGATAAACAACAACAGTCGGATTATATTTGTTTATTTTTTTTAATAAGTCTTCAATTTGTACCAATTTCAAATTTATTCGAATTTGAATGGTCGTTATACACAATTTAAAAAAATGCGTAATTTACACAGATTATGTATTATATATTTAGTTACCCACTTAATAGTTAAATAATGAGGTCATTCTATTTATTTACCCTCGATATTTACACAGATTTAATGTTTTGGGTTCATCAGTGTTTACTAGCCAATTAATAAACATGATAACTATTACTCATCAACTAATTTATCATAATGTTCCCACACACAGTGTCCCATATACAACTGGTATTAAATAAATAAGACTATTGGGGACAATAATTTATTTCTAGATTATTAAAAAAATAGGAAACGAAATTACATTATGTAGCCTACCTGTGTATTAAACCTAAAATAAATAAAAATGCCTTTATTAGCGTTGACATATTCAAAATTAAAAAATTTCGAAGAGTATTTTTCAGCCATATTGGCGAACGATTCTAGCCCACTCCCACGGGTAGTTACGCTGGATGAAGGCGAGCGTTCGTCGGATCTGTAGAGTCTCATGCGGAGTACATTGCGGACACGCTCCTCGGAGAACAAGAGGGGCCAACGCTGAAAAAAGTTCCTTTTATCTAGAGAACAGTAGACATAAAGGGTAGTATTGTATAAATCTATGGCAAATGTACAGCGATGATTATAGCATAATATATTGATTTATTCAATCTTGACTATAAATGCCATAATAACATGATAATCGATGAGATAACAAAAGAAAGGTACTGATAGAAACTTGATCACAACTTCCTTATGTTGTGACGATGACACATACAGCTTTGGATAAGTCTGATAAAATTACCAAATATTCTGCAAAGACGATGCGGTGAGGAGTCCTGTTTTCTTGCGGGGACGGTTAAAGTATGCTGCATTTCACAGATCTAAGAGCTCAAGGTCTGCTTTCCTACTTTTTCTTTTCTACTTCGCACGGTATTCGGCATCACAGTCTTGCTGCACATGAAATAACTTACTTCTCAGCCTCCTGCCGACGGGGTCGCACGGGCCCTCCCCCAGGGCACATTTGAGGTGTCTCTGCATGGTGCTGCGATCTGTCAGGGTCCTGTCCAGCTGGCGGTCAGACATCTGGGGTGCTGCAGCCACTGAATTTACTGTTATGATCACTGCGCAGGCTAACAGGATTATTTTCTGAAAAAAAAGTAAAAACCAAATGTTAGCCTTCTAAGTATTTGTTGAAAAGATGAAAACTTGATGAGAAAAATATATGAAATCATTCTCTTTCTACTAATTAAAATGTCTACTAAAGGTTAATAACAATTTACCGATTAGTGTTTACTGCCTTTTCGAAAAAAAATCTACATCTCAACACGATTAGTAAGAAGGTATGTATTGCTTGATCTCGATATGACTACATAGCGATAGCTGTCCGACTACCAAGTACGATTTATTGTATTTATTTAATTTAGCAGTTTTTAGTACATGTATGAGACATTTTTTTAAAATTAGATGAGTTATCTAATTTAAAAAAATGTCTCGTGAGACATAGTAAAAATTCAATTCTTTCAACATCATCACCTTTCTCTGGCATTAAATTAGTTTCTCCGTATCACGCATTTCCTGATTTACACACATTTACACATACTTCCTTGATTAATTCAGATTAGCGTGTATTAAGTGTACCTAACTGTGGTTTACACTTAATCATAGCTAATGACCATTAATTAAAAAGTGTGTTGCGATGGAGATTTGTCGACGCTCTGACGCTATTTAATGATATGTTATTTGATCACAATAATCTAGGATCAAGGATCTATCCAATAGTGACAACCATTTCAACATCTGAGATGTTGGAACGGTTGTTAAAATACCACATTAATATAAACGTGTAGTAAACACTACGTAAATTAAATAGTACATTTAGTGCAGGCTCTAATCGAGAGATTAGTAGGTAGTCTCGCCATCTGTATGTTAGTGTCCATAAAGTAATTTAATAATTCTTCGGTCTCTGCCATAGTTAAAAGAAATAAGGGTTAAAGAAATAAAGCCTTATTTCAAACAAAACTTTAAACCAGTCAAAAATTTTTCTTTTACCTACATCAAAATCTTAAACATAAATAAATAAATGAAATAATATTAAGACATAACCAGGGTTTACTAAGCTCACCAAATATAATGATATTTTTGGTCAAACACTAATTGAATATTTTTGATCACAATAGAATTCGAGTTTTGTGATTCTACTATTAGTACTATTCTTTATTCGAAATACTTCTTCAACTAATAACGGGAAAGCGGCTGATGTTATAACCATGGATTTAGTAAGCACTTCGACGGAGTACCTACTAATTCCATGGTCATAACATACATCTAAAGGTTTATCATAATTTCAGACCGAAAAGTTACAAGAGAAAATAATGTACTTGAATAAAATATTGATTAAGATTTACAACAAACCACACGCAAACCTTCGACGTTGGGAATTCCCATGGCCGAAACGAATGGATACAATTCTTGCATAATAACATAAAACATTTATATCTCTATGATATTATTACTTATATAGTTTCCTAGACATCGATCTTGATGTAGATGATTATTTTAACAATTTCAAATTGGTTTCATGTAATAATATTGTTTAAAACTATTTTGAAAAGGAATTTTAAGTATTCGAGACATAAAAAATAAGTTTTACGCTCTGACGCTATTATTAAGACATAACTAGACATAAATTTAACTCTATATAACTTAGACATACATTTAAAATTTATTTTTTGTAATAAAGGGTCTTCCGTTTATGTAAATAATTTTACTTAAATGGAAAAATGGAACTAGTTGAACTACCACTGCTTGGAAGACACTTGAATCAGTCACACTACTAAATTAATTCAAAGAATCTAATTCTCGAATAACTATAAAAAAATACAGCACAACACAAAATTTACAATTATTAAATTTATCAAATACCTATCTAATAGTACTAACATACCTGCATCTTGACTCTCAAGTCGTAACAGCAATTTTGTCAATTATTCAACTTATTACTGGGTACATAAAGCTACAGATGTATCCTGTACGCCGCCTGACGGTCAGGGAGCAACTGAACTCACAATCATGACAATTCGACACTGGGAACCCTCCTTTTGTGAGGTTATTATGACCCGATTGAGGGCTCATCACGGGTCGTTAGGACGAACGATGTATCGACCATTCCCACAATCTTGAGTTTTTAAATCGTCGTAGTAAACTCCATAATATCCCTAATGAATTTAGAAGGCATTAGTTGAGGGCACTTATCTCTATTATTCATTAAGATAAGCAGAGGTTTTTTCTTTGGTCAATTGAAACTATTATGTTAATAAACGGATCTCATTATATTAGGGTTCCGCATTCAAAGGGAAAAACTGTACCGATGTCCGTATCACCAGAACCGTAGACAGTTTAAATTTCAAAGATGATCCATTTCTATTGCCGCTATAACGACCAATGAAAAAAAAACAGAATACATTAAATATTTAAGGGAAACCAGGACCGTTATTTTACCATTAACCGTTTTTTTAAATAAATAATGGTAAGGCTGCCAAAAAAAATATAAAAATCGCGTTTCTTGTATTCGTGCGCAAATACGACTACATTAGTAAATTTCGTCCGTTGCTTTATCCGCGTGAATTTCCTACGGGAATAGTATTTTTCGGGATGAAAGGTATAGCCGTATGTGCTCCTAACTATGCCAAATTTCAAAATTAGTTTAGTAGATTTAAAATTAAATAACATTTAAATGTCTTTTAGTTACCCATACTTCCTATATGGAATATTCTATATAAAGACGTATCTAAGGAAAGGTCGTACGATATCGCATTTAAAGCAAAAGTTTTCAGATGAACTGAGATGTTTGTTCTGACACTTTGAATTTATTTTTCAGTGAAAGGAGACATGAACATTACCGAAAATTTATAAAAATACATTTATTCATCCTTAAAATCATCACTAAAAAGCAATAAAATTTAGCCAACCACAATTCTATACAATAAATGCGCTGCACCGACCTGATGCAATTAAATTCCCACCATTTCATATTGTTAAAACCCACGCACACTTTTAGGTGCTTGCGATTAACACCAAGGACTTTATTATACTCCGAATACTATTATCTTCTGAAGGTTAGCACATAAGTTAGGTACATTTTATACACCATAGAATAAGTAGCACTAGCACTAACTACTAGAGATGGGCGTTTAAACGATAAGCATATAATATAATACTATTATTTAATTTGAGCACAATAATAGGTTAATTAATTTAAGCAACTATCGTTAACTGCTTTCGCTTAAAATTTTAACAGTCGGGCAAATTTTAATTCGATTAGAAATTATAGTTCATTATAGTTATTGAAATCGTTCAAAAATTCAAAATGTTGTCGTAATAATAAGTCAAAACTATCAGTAAATTAAATTCTGCTACAAATATATTAGCAACTTTTTTCAACGAAAATTGTATTAAGATTAAAACTATTATTAGCACACAAGATTTTTTAACAACTTTTTTCAACGAATAAAATAATAAGAAGATAAGCAGTCAAGAAAAGCTATTTTTTTATAATTTAGCGATTAAATCTGTTATTTTTTTAAGCCGTTTAACCCACCTCTACTAACTACTATGAGTACCTAATAGGTACTTGGTATTAACTAGGTATTTTTAAAAATCCCGCCGTATTCAGGTTCGCTTAAGAGCATATACTTTCGAAAAAAAAGGTCGATAGTGCGTTTGCCTTTCCAATTTCCATGGAATTAGTAAGTACTCCGTCAAAGTACGTACTAAATCCATGCCAGTTTCCGTTCATAAACTAAACCAAAAAAAGTCGATCGTGCGGATACGGATGTCCCTGGCGACAGAAAGTGTAAACCGGATGTTACAAAAACCAAAGACAATTACAACCAAACCACAAAGTGCCACAGACTATACATAGTGTACTGTAGTGGTAATTAATTTGTGACAGAGTACATACAAAACAGTGTTCATTTCTTTTAATTTTATTTTACTTGATTTTAAATGCAAATATTATTAATACACTAGGTTAAAAAGGACTATATTACTTATATTTTTAAATAATATAGATAGATGAAGCCTAATTGAAACAGAAACTTTTAATTAAGTACCTGTCATTCAATCATATGTTATTAATTAACGATGTCACTGTTTGTTTACTAATGACAAATTTCGGGAATGTTTAGTGGATTTAACATTTTCTCGTAATGAATAAATCCGAATCAATGGAACAGTCGTCATCTAAACGACAAGAAAATGGCGACGCCCTATCTGGTTCAGAGCGCCCACTCAAAAAAGCCCGATTTGCATGGCAAGTCAAAGGAAAATATCATTTGAAAAACGACAATAACGATGCTACACAGCCTTCGACAAGTATAACCCGTGAACAGGAGGCAGCTGGACCTTCGACAGAAGCTGAAGTTGCCTCAGTGGATCTGGTTGGCAATGCTGAACAAAATCTTGAAATATTAGGTGACTATTTATTGAAACAAGACTTTAACACTCTGGATTCTGTGATCGCGGACTCTGAGAAGTCCCTTTTAAACCCAAGTACAAGCATATCATCTGAAAGTTTGCAGTATCCAAGATATGTTACCTCTTATGAGAACAGTAGCCCAACTTCACGCAGTTTCAGTAGTGCAAATGAACTTGATTTAATATCAATGTCTATGGTGCAGTCCTACAGTGAAGATCAATGCATAGCACGATGGCAAGCAAAACAGGTAAAAATATATTTAATATCTCAAATCATTTTGTTATAATTTATAAGGTATAATTTTGTTTAAAATTGTTCATACCTAATAAAGAAATATATGTATTAATTAGTTTTTTCGATAAGATATCAATGCAATGTCCTGTTGCTTTTTCAAAATTATTCTATATCTACTTACTTATGTATTGTTATTTGGAGTATTTCCATATGTATGTTTTTTCTCATTATAGTATTATTTAGATTATCTAATTTCTCAAATAAAGTTTTCATCTTTATACCATTATTGTTTTCAGATGGCTAAAGGCTTTGTGGATAATACAATAAACCGTGTATTGGACTCATGGTCACGGCCACCTCCAGTACAAAGTATGGAGAGGTCCACATTTCTGGCTCTCGATATAGCAGAGTTTATCAACAACCTGCCTGGAGACAATAGTGTCGAAAATGAAGGGATACTCATGGCAATATCAGCCCATGGCTTACAAAACACATCATCATCAAATTCCAATGATAGCATGTTGCCTGACAACAATGTCGATGACAATAGCAATATTGCTCCAGCCCCTGAAGAAGACACTTTCTTGTCAAGGCCTTGTTCTCCTACTCCACCGGCCATAGAACCCTTTGTAAGGAGAGAAAATGAGGATAAAACTGCTTGGCCGTTTCCTAAAGAAGTGGATGGAGATGTTGACAATGAACTTGCACAATTTGCTATTTATGACTCTTCTTTTAATGAAAATGAGCACAGTTCACCTGTTGATGAATACAGTGTGGATAATTTTTCAGGAAATCATTATGATTTCATGGACACTGCTGTATCATTTGCTATTCTAAACAAAGGTCTGACCACATTTGGCAATGACTATGGCTAACTGCTATTAAGCGCCCAAATCAGCTGATTAGTTGCAGGTCAGCCAGGTCAGCTTGTTGCAGGATCAGGGGTGTGTTCTTCAACATTTGACTGAAAATATGTGTTGATGAATGTCAAATTGCCTCTGTTGTTATCATTTGGTTGCCATGTGTAATGTAGATTTATGTTGGTTTCAATTGTTATGAAACAACCCAATTCAAAATAATCTTTATTGTATAATTATAATTCCTACTTAAAACTCATTTATTTTTACATGATAATAGAAATATTATATCTGAGAATTATGTTTAAAGTTTAAGTGGCATTTATAGTTGCCAATGGTAAGAGTTGAATTTTATGTGGCATTATTTTGTCACTACATGGATATAATTACTTGACAAAGTTTGTTTATTTGAACAATGTACTTCTATAAAATAAGACTTATTAAGCACAAAATGTAATGTACCTACTAATTATAGAGATATGTTATTACATATTCAGTACCTAGCTGTAATACCATGTGTAATACCATAAGATTATTCAGTATTCTATTTTATTGATCAACCATCTTATATCTAGAAAAACGAATCTGTAAATATGATCTGGAATCTGAATAATTGTGATATTTGTAAAAACGCGAAAGTTTTAAAATTCGGTAGAGTACAAAAGTTTCAGTTATGAAACATATCAAGTGACTGAGTTTAGGGCACAGGGACTTTCCTTTAGGCACTAGGCCAATCATGTACTAATTTTAATGATTAGTGATAATGATAGCACTAAAATACATAGCATTTAACAATACATTATTACTGGATTTTGTTAGCTTTTTCTAATATAGTACATTAATGAGGTTAATCAAAAATGGTATGTAAGGAGTAAACTGCTGTGCTGATATCATTTTTAAAAGATTTTGGATGTGTCATTGTTGTGAATTTGTTTGTGTCCATAGAACCCAGACAGTACATACAATATAGGCCATTAAGTATTGTTAATTAGGTCTAATTTTACTTGCAATAGTGTCTACTACTAATTATAATTTGGTGTCTTTATAAATGAATGGTAGGCTATACACTATATAAGTAGCAGACTGCAAAATGTTTTGTAATAAAACATAGATTTATGTATCGCAAAAGTAATATGCCTAGATTAAGTAAAAATGTATGCCATAATGACATTAAAGTCAATAAAGAGATACTCAAGCAATTTTTTTAAAATTATTTTTGCACAATACGCGATCACTTTGTGACTGAAGCCCCCTGTATATATGTATATGCGAAGCATGGAATTAGTAGGTATGCGAAGTTCCTGTGACTGAGGCAGTTTCATTACCTTTATGTTCTAATATATAAAGTGTAATATCCTTTTAAAAATGGCAGCAATGGTTGCGGCAGAGGCCTAAGGTGCTTGTGGTAGAGACGGGACCATAATAATGCATCTTATCATAATTTCCAATTTTGCCATCACTGTCAACGACAGCTCACATGATGTCATTTTGGAGAATAAAACAAAGAGGCGAAGGTAGGAGATAAGAGACGAAGGGACCCCTAGTAATTATTTAAAGACTATTTGAACTCGAATGACGTTTTTATATGATGTGTGCTCGAAGCATTAGGTATTACGTTTTTTCCATGGAATTAGTAGGTACTCCGCGGAGTACCTACTTCCATGTTTTTTCTTTTTGTTGACCTATGGCTCGAAGACCTTTCCTCGATTGGTCGTGAGCTCTATAGTTACTACGCTACATCATGCATGATTCGTCACAGAATGTCCCTTACTGGAAAAAGGGGCATTTAACGATGAAGCGATATTTCATCCTAAACTAATTTGATTTTAAGAATAAGGACGTATTGAGGTACTAACAAAATACAAAACAAAAATATCTCAATAACAATTTTATTATTGCTTGTTATTTATTCACATAATACAAAATAAACTATGCACAAGTATAAGACCACTGATGTCGTTCTATTAGACTTCATAAAATATTCTTAAATACAACTTGCTATCATTCACAACAGTTGTTGTTGATATATGATGTAACACATAAGTAACATTTACAGGTGAAAATAATATACAATAGCAGTCTTCCGAGAACCAACTGTGATGTTCTACGGCTTATATTATTACAATCATGGCCGAATCATCCTACATAAAATCTAATTTATAAGTAACTGTACAGGCAGCACATTCATGAATCGTCACATCATAATTTCATATTATTTACAAATCAATATTTCTATTTGCGTTATTCTTCTCTATACTCTGAGCACAAAAGCAAGGAGTCGTAGGGAACATTGGCCGAAATTATTGTTTCTATCGCGCGTTTGATAAATAAGTACATTACTAAATAGGTAGAACATATAGAAAGGATTATACAAATGCACGGCAGAATCTGTGAACATTCCTATAATGATAAGGTAAGTTAGACAAAACCATTTAAATACAGAACCGGTGAATACCGAATGCGTAGCAGTACGCCGCTGCGTTACGTGCGTCTACGTATAGCATACCGCTACGCATTATGGATTCCGTCGACACCGGACGAAAAATACAGGAAAAACGTTGTGCATGTGGTAGTAAGTACAGAGTGGTAGAAAAAAATATTAAGTATATTTTTCATTTTGTTAGTGTCTATGATAAAGCCAATGATTTATATACCCCCCTCCCTAACCCTAACCCATGTTCGGTATACGTATATTAAATTGCTCCATATTCGAACTTTTCCATGATGATGAACTAAAATAATTATTTGCATTCCTCTCTAAATTCATTATTAAGGTATAGTCATAAGAATATTGTTGATTGTTTCCAATATATACTTTGCAAAAATAAATTATTCATTGATTATATTCGGTCTATATTATTGTTATACAATATGTTCAATGTCATGGTTTAAAAACGGATCTTATATGATATGATAAAAATGCATGGGGCAAAAAATAAATTTGAATTATAAAAATTAAACATATTGTCGTACTTCATATTAAGTAAGCATTGAGTGTCGTAATAGTAGTCCTCGCAGGAATAATAAGTCTGAACGCCTATATTATTGGGAAGTATTTTTCGGATTGGCGACACAGCCGTATATGTATAAGACGAAAGTCTTATTATGGGAGCGCTCCCGGCTCACTAGCGCCAACACCACACTTTTATCAATTTAATATGAATTTAATTTATAGCTAACCACACACATAACAAATTATGTTATATTAGATCAAGGATGTTATTAGATAGTATTATAGTTTTCCATTATACAAATTTGTGTCCAATATAGAACTATAATACTTTAATAAAATAAATTATTTACTGTAACCTATTTTGTAATGTAATTTTTTAGTATTCGCTATTAAACAAAATTGTTAAAATGTGATGGTGGCGCTGGATTTAAATATTTAATAAAACATTTAAATGGATGGCAGTGCATAAACCAATCATCTACACAGAAATATTATAATATCCTTTAGTTAGTACAAAAAGGAGGTATGGTAATACAATTTTGTGGTTCTGGCAATTATGTTTTGTCTAGTTTCATATAGGCCAATTTGAAATTAGACGTAAGATACCGTTTTGTTATTGAAGTACTCAAGTGTTTTAAAAAATCTGTAGTATTAGTGCTAATTAAATTACATTTTGTTAAAGAAAACATGATTTCTTAATATATGATTCAAAATCCGATAGGAAATATCTAAAATTCCTTACAAAATAACTTTTTAAGACTGACACAACGGCATTTTAAAATGTAGATTCTTATTTGCTATACTAATTAAGTCATTTCTACATTATGGATGAACTATACATTATTCTGAACATTTTGGTCCACCAAAGGCTAAAAAACATATTTTGTCCATTTAACATCCAAAAACAATATTGTGCACATCAAAGCATTATTTATTATTACATTTATGATATATTCCGGTGAAGGAAAACATCGTCAGGAAACTTGCACATTAGTCATGTAGATCACTGGGTGGTTCGCAAAGCGTTTCGACCGCTGCGACTGCGCGGTCATTACATCCGTCAATTTTCTTGAGGAAGGAATTTTGCCAATTTTATAGATGATTGATTTTGGAAATCAATCATTTATAAAATTGGTATTACTACAGTACAGAGTAATTAAAGTCATATAGTAAAACTTATTCTTGTCTTTGTTAAAATTTGAAAAATTGTGATGACCACTTTGCGAACCACCCCACTATTAAAAACTATAAACTAGCTATGTACTACCTCTAGATGGCGGTAGTCGGAAGTCATGTCAGATGCCTTTAGGCAATTTGAGTAAAATCTGACACCAGTTTTTATAATATGGTAAGGGATTGTATATTTTAAAAAGTTCTAAGTTATTATAATTATAACAATTTACATATATCTTGATAGACTTTTTATATTTGATTTACTGTTAGATGTATCGGCCAAAGTACAGAAGCTCCGGTGCATAGTATAAATAAAAAGCTAGCTGTATGCTACACACAAATTAAGTCACAACCGCGTAAAACTGGAGCCAAAATGTCGACGATGTATAATCTCATTCAACTTAAAACTACGGCATATATTTACATACCTTATAATACATACATATCTATTATTAAAAAATCTCCAAAAGTTAAAAATTGACAAACACATTAACACTCTTATACTTAACAAAGCGTATGGATTCGTCTATTTACATGTCGTAACATAACGCGCGTATTATTACATGCAAATTAGGGCACCGAAATAATAAGTACTTATAATACGAATACTACAGAAGGGATTGCTTGATTCTCTTCTCTCTGTATAGTGCGAGTTATCAATTCGAATTTGATTACAATTGGAACTCTAACGTTTCACAGTTGAGGCTGTAGTTAATTTTAATACAACATTCTAAGGATTGTAGCAACTCTGTCTGTTTATTACCAGACAGTGTTATTTAGATCCAGTAGAACTTGCGTTATTAACTAAAACAGGCACAAAGACCTCTGGCACAACTATGTCACAATCACTGTGATTTGTTGTCTGCATATGGCTGCAAAAAGTGTGCTTGAGTTTGTGGTAAACTTGCACAAACAACTGGTGTGTGGTGATAACTACATTGTGAGCAGTAGATTTCATGTCTATTTTCATAAATATTGTTATTGTTAGCAAGTTTATTTGTGCTTAATGGTCTCACACAGATCAATATGGCATAACTGTGAGTTCATGACCACTATAAAATTTACACAATCATCATGCAAATCCGACCAAATGGTACTTGCTAAATCCAGATTAAGCTTGACTGTACATTATAATTCACCATATAATAAGGCGGAAAGTGATCTTTAAACTTACCAACTACAAATTATTTACAGTATGCACAGAGACTAAAGCGACACACAAATCAGCCATTGAAAGCTCCTTGGGCCGCCTTCATATTGCTTTTACCTTTTGTCTGGAGTTTTGTGACACCACTACTGAAGAATCACATCAAATTGCTTCAACAGATATGCCTAATGCAGAAGCCGCATTATAAACTTCTACTTCATCAGAACCACTGATTTATATTCCTATTTATTTATAAATAAATAAAATGACAATAATAACAGACTAGACATAATAGGACCGTCTGCCATTTCATTAAGTATTTCTTTATGCCATCTGCCTACTTTAGTTACAAAAAGGCATATAATAAAAGCGATTAATATAAATTTTGAAACCCTTAGTCTTCAGTTCACTTCCATACATAATTTTCCTAATTTTATGCAACTATCCAACATGAGATCTTCCTTAGACTACTGACCAATATTCTCTTGCCCAAGTTCAAATTGTATTTTTAGTGTCCACATTAGCATACGAATTTTATAAATACTTGTGATGAGTTAATAGTTTACTCAGGGGGGTGGCAGTAGAGGGGGCGGGGGTGCGGCACAGCGCTATGGCTTAAACTTCACGAGGGGAATAGTCTTTGACTGCAGGCACTTGTCGCACACCCATTCTGCATAAACCTCCGCTGTCAGCAGCTGGAATGCCGGCTCAGTCAAGCCAGTACATCCTCTGGAAAATTAAACAGTTAATTTATATGATGATTCTAAATAAATGTGAGACAAATTCTGTATTTGTGAATTGATTTAATATTTGCTATAAAAAATATTTAAATATATAAATTTTCAAGAAAACAATGAAAAGATCCAAGACAAGGATGATCAGAAATACAAAGTAGCAAAACATAGTATTGACTTCTTAAGAAATAATTTGCTTGAAATTTATTAACTGTTTTTAATACACTAATGATATTCACCTGTGAAACCAAAAGTTGCACCCAGACTCGCATAGGATAGCTTGATCATTATCATGAACTTCTTTGTGACAGACTCCACATGGGTATATTGGAGGAGCATTTGGATTCTGGGGATTGAACACCATGGGTTGATCTGGTGGGTACACTTTACCTGCACTCACAGGCATTGGTTTTGGCCCAAACATACCCATTCCCTGTCCCATAGGGCCCACTCCTTGACCCCCTGGACCTCCCATAGCCATTCCACTCATTCCTGCCAATGGACCACAATTACCCATATTACCAGGACCTGGACCCATACCCATTGAACCACTCCCACCCATTCCCATAGGTCCACCATGGCCCATATGGGCTCCTGGCCCTCCATATGGTGGCCCAGGTCCCATCGAGGTCATAGGGCCATTGCCACCCATAGGTCCACTTCCCATAGCAGATCCCATTGGACTACCATGTCTCATAGGCCCACAATGGCCAGGACCCATTCCTCCACTCTGCATTGGATTCGATGACATGATAGAACTAGTAGGACCCATTGATCCGTTTGAACAGCTTGGACCCATTGGGCCATTCATTCGAGGCACATTCATACCTGGACCTCCTCCTCCCATTGGCCCATTAATGGGTCCATTCATTGATCCTGCACCAAGAGGACTATGCATAGGTGGTCCCATGGGACTATTGCTCATATGACTACCAGCCATTGAACCCATATTCATTGGACTCCCCATAGGTCCTGAGGACATTGGTGAACCCATGGGCATTGAATTCATAGGGCTCATTGGGCTGCCCATTGATCTTGATGTTGGCCCCATTCCAGGCCCCATGTTGTGATTACTCATACCCATGTTAGGTCCCCCCATTGGTGACATTCCTCCCATATGTCCCATAGGACTCATGTTACCCATTGGACTGATCCCTCCTCTTGGTGGCATCTGTTGACTCATAGAGCTCATGTTGTGTGGCAAAGGGCTCATATGCCTCATAGGTGGCCCACCCATACCATGCATAGGACCCACCATGCCCATTGGGCCATTTTGATTCATCATAGGGCCATTATGGCTCATCATTGGACCATTGTGAGAGACTGTTGATGGAGAATCGTCAAAAGGGTTTGAAGCAACTATTGTGTCTCCATAGCCTGTCAATGGAGGTGGCAGTAAGTCTTGAGCTGTTGGTGGTGGCTGAGTCAATGCATTATTAGCATTTGAAGTTTTTCTTCTTTTCTTCGCATTACTCGGCGCCGGCGCTGGCGGAGTCGGAGTATCCATTGGCGGTTTAAAATCTGGAGGTCCCAAACCAGGCCCTGGCAGCCTGTAAGAAGGCATCCCTGCCAAGTTGTGACTCATTTTGCTAATTTTGAGAGTCAGCTCTAACAACCATTATGAAGAAGTGTTAATTGTTGTCTTTAATAAAAAGATTCAATCGTAAGGCACCGCATTGTCACGAGAAAGCGCAATAACGTGCCGGAAGACTGGTCGTGTCTATTTCTGTAACATAAAAAATACTACATCACACATCTATTACTCTAAAACGAATGAGGAAACATATACATTTCATTGCATTTCTGTTACAATTGCATTATAATAAAATTATATCAACATTATTGACAATGACGGTTACGAAGGCCTAAAAGCAATAACTTTAGTAACCTATAGTAAAAAAAATAAAACACGATCAATTTAAAATGTAATTCCTCGTTTGATAAGTTGTATTTATTTGAGTTAGTGATGAAGAAACAAATAAAACTTACTGCATTATCAATTTAGCATCGGAAATAGTGATAAATTTTTTGTTCTTCTCCAGACCCCAAGGCAGGCGTGCAATTTAGGATAGAATACCAGCAAAAAATGTGTTTTCTCGTGATATTGATGTTATTCACATGAAGTCACTTGGTAGATTAATGTTTATGCACACAAGTAAATGACTTAAAACAAATAATAATAACGCATCAATAGCATTTTTATTTACGACTCACAATATTCCAAACAACACACGCCACATTCACGATAAAATTTGGTACAAAATTAACGACAGAGGGCGCACGCCGCACATTACTTTTAGTTTTATTTATGGCAAAGACGTCTTACGTTCATAAAGTCAAATTATTAGGTATGCTCCAAAAAAGATCGATAACGAAATCTTTTTTGTTTTAGCACGGTTTTTATTTAACCCGTGTTTAAATGAGTATGATTCACATAAAATAGAGTGAAAATTTAAATTGTAAATATCGTACTGAAAAACACTTCAAATCAAAAGTAAAGGTCGCGGATCGCATTGTAGTACATCAAATACAGAATACATCTACACACTAACACTTAAATAAATCAAATATTTTAATTTTATCACGACAATAAAAATTAAATACCTGTATATGAATAATACCAATGAATGAAGGGACAAAAGAGATGTGTTGCAAAAATAGGGAGCTGCAGTCTGCAGCTGCCTGTGCATTGCATGTTATTGATAAAGAAAAAAATGTCAATGTCAGAATTTTGAAGATTTCGTTGTTTAATTTTTAGGTTGGGATTTAGAAAAATATGTGGGGATTTGATTTGCTCTGAATTTTGAATTAATTTGTTAAAACTAGTATATACCATGGCTTTAAATAAGTTATTTTCTAGTTTGACTATAAATTCCAACTTAATAAGTAGAAGAGCTATCCACATTTCTGCTGTAAATTTTGCTAGTAAACCTCCAATTGAGAAACCTAAGCCTGGTTTTGGTAAAAGCTATCGTCGTATTGTTCATTTTCCTGAGAAATATACTGTCAAACCTTTAGAAGTTACAAATCTTGCTGGAAGAGATCCTGTCACTGGTAAGTTGACTGCTTCCTGGTACTGTCAGTATCTAATAATATTTACCGATTGTGCTATACGTGCATAAAACAGTGAGAGTTTTAAAAGCTGAAGGAGAATATTTGAAATATTCTTTTCTAGGTCGGGTGGTAGCGAAAGGTATAGGTGGTGGAATAAAACACAAATACCATTGGATAGATTGGTTACGAGATGGCCCTACAGAAGGTCCTCCACAAGAGGAAAAGGTTATACAGGTAAATAAAATTGTAAGCTGAGCTTTCATTCTCAGATTGCATTGTATTTGCAGTCTCATGCAAGTAAATACATTTTAATGCAGATAAATCAGTGTAACTCTGGTAACACAAGCTAAGGGCTTGTGTTTTTGTTGTGTAAGCTAAGGGCTTCATGATTGTGAAAATATATACATATTTCACATTTTCCATATTTCGTAAAAGGTGATGGAAGATGGGTGTAGGACAGCACATATAGCTTTGGTGGCAGTTGGAGAGAAACTCAAGTACATATTGGCAACAGAAAACATGAAAGCAGGTGACATTTTGAAGACATCCAGATATCTTCCCCGAATTCCAGGTGAGTCAGAAAAATATAATTCTATAAATCCATGGGAGACATAATGAAGGGCAATTTTTTTATTTTTTTTTTTTTTTATTTTTTATTATTACACAAAACAGATTACAACTGTATCTAAACAAGATTATATAAAACAAAACTTATAATCTAGGTTGTATTCCAAAAAATGTGTTTTTATAAAAGCTAAAAGAAGAGTTAGCTTAAACTATGTCTAAAATAATATAAATAAAAATAAAAGAATGAGTATACTAAACAATAATAGGAGGAGACCAATGGTGGTCCAAGCGACAGGGATTAGACTGTCGTCTTGTGGTATAAAATATTTTTGATTGTATTACTATACAAAGCCAATTTAGGTAGAAAAACGTCAAAGGTCTGGTTGCCTTTGGCGATTTCATTACATTGACGAGCCATCCTAACCAGGGGATTGTAAAATGAGGTATTATTGCGATACACTTGTAGAACAAAAAGTCCTATTTGATTTGCTCTACGAGCACTAAATCTCGTATTAAATGATAATTCAGCCAGCAAGTTAGGGACGTCTAATAAGGAGTGAATTATTTTATAAAAATAAACGAAATCAAAATATTTTCGACGTGTATCTAATTTCTGTACATTAAATTTAATGAGACGAGCTTCGTAATCAGGGGTGTTTCGCTTTGACTGTTGGCGGTAGCATAAAATCCGCAGACACTTACGCTGCACTCTCTCTATATTATCAATATGAACCTTATAGTGCGGAGACCATATTGGGCTACCGTATTCTAGAACACTTCTGACCAGCGTATAAAAAAGATAAAGAAAAGAACGAGTGCATTTGAAGTCTTTGGTAGATCTAAAAATAAACCCAAGAAGTTGATTTGCTTTTTGCACTATGTGGTGGTAATGTTCGCGAAATGTTAGTTTGTTGTCAAAAAGAATCCCGAGATCTTTAACAACATGTGTCCTCTTTAGGGACTGGCCGTCAATGTTGTAATCATTAACGATCCCATGACGCTTGTTAGTGAACGTAATGACGAAACACTTGTCAATATTAAGGTACATTTGATTAAAAATTTTAATGATTTAATTTTTTTAATTAATTAATTTTAATGATGATGATGCTGGCCAATCATCATGGCCATCTTTTTTTAAATATTTTAATTAATCCCAAGTTGCAATTCAGATGGTCTGCTGGGAAAAGACAAAGAATTATATAAATACCAGTTATCTGATTACTATTTATTTTTCTGATTCTATTTATTTATTACTATTTTTAATGAGTATGTTCCAAATCATACATAACTAGGAAAACTGGTTAATATATTGATTAACCAATAACTCAAACAAAATGCAAATGACAGTTAACATGTCTGCTAAAAATCATGTTTCTTCATCCCTATTGTAGAGGAGTTTTAAAGATCTAAGCATACATAGGCACAGACAGACAGTAGGGACAGTAGCAACTTTATTTTACTTTGCAACTTTGATTTCAGTGAGGGCTAATGAAGGTGATGCATATGTTTTGGGAGCCTTACCCACTGGTACCCTGGTCCACTGCATCGAGAAGGAACCAGGTTAATAAACATTACAGTCAAGCTATAAAGAGTAGAAAATAAATAAGCGTTTTGTGTCCTCTTGGCTGGCAACACTGGTTTTTTTATCAACCAATTTTAGCATTATATTTGATATTGAAATGACACATAAAAAAATCAGTTTTTTGCTCTTTATAGATAGACCTTACTACTAGTAGTTTGTAGCTTTCAGAAAATATATCATCTCATTATTTCAATTTAGTGTAATAAGCATGTGTGACATGCATATATTGATATAAAATATTTAATATTTCAGGTCAAGGCGGCCTGTATGTTCATGCGGCAGGCACTTATGGAACAATCCTTAGAAGACAAGACGATAGAATAGTAGTTCAGATGCCATCCAAAAGGACATTTAGTTTTAGTCCTTTGTGCATGGCAGTTGTTGGTATGTGATTTAAAATTTACTTCATCATTTTCAATGCTTTTTAAATATTTATGTCACAGTTAAAAAACATATCTTGTTCCCAACTAACATTAATATAATATATGAGAGAGATACAAGTATTATGCACATGTATACTAAAGACTACCTTTCATACCGGATAGTCGGCTGCAGTAGTGTTTTATATAAATAGATATAAAGATATATAGAGATAAGAGTTATGCCCAAAGTTTTATGAAGTACTAATTAAACTATTCTGTATTTTATAATACTACATGAAACTACTATATGGTATATATAAAGAGTATAGAAATATTAAAAAATAAAAAAATAAATATTTCTTATCAATAATTGATTGATAATGATTTTTCCGGGTCGAAAGGTAGCCTAGCAGCCTTGGTATACAAGTATACATTTTTGTGTATTGTACACACATCTATACTAAAGGCTAGCAAAGTGGCACATTTCGGAAATCTTTTCGAGAAAAATTATTTAATTTAAAAGACTTTAAGTGCCTTTGAATGTCCAATTTCTGAATACTTCCGACTGTGATTGTATAATGATTGCAGGTCGGCTGTCAAACGTAGACCACGGAGACACACCGATAGGTTCCCCGCAGAGGAACCGCTGGCTAGGCAACAGGCCCCGCTCGGGGTTATGGAAACGCAAAGATGGCCGCCACGGACGCAAGATCCGGCCCCCCAAACCAGTAAAGGAAATATCCGCTAGCATGAATCCCCCACCAGCCAAAATCGTGCGATTGACTATGGTGCCGTAATGTAGATTGTGTACCCTCCTGTTTTTTCTTACGAATGTGTTCTTACATGTAAACTATCTTCACAGTAGTTATTGTACAAAATAAATATTAGTTCAAACCGATATGTACATTCTAAAATAAAATATGTATTAACCACCAAAGTAATATCGTAAAAATTCGAATTTTATTTTGCTGTAAAATCATAAAGACATGGTAAGATTGTCTACATAATAAGAATTGTTAGAAAAACAGAGTTTAGATGAGTTTACGCTGGGCAAAAACGTTTATCTCCTCTATTATCTGAGTTTTCCTGGTTCCTTCCTCAGCCATTAAAGGTCAGAGCCCAGTCTTAGATTAATTAAAGATGCAAATTATAACATGTTTTTTATTCATCTCATTTTTTCCTGACGGGCAGCTCTGGGACCGTAAGTTAATTTATAGTTAATTCTTCTATGATGAATCATTATTGTAGCTTTATAGTTTTTTAATAGTTCTTAGAGCCATGCCCCTCTTTTGCCATCCGTCGACGAAGAACACAAAAATCGTGACGTCACAACGTGCTGCGCAACTTAGCAATGCGCATGCGCATGTCTCGTTATTGTACAGAATGGACGGGGTCAGTTAATTTTTCCACATAAGTCTATTTTCCTCGTGGGTGAATGAAATTAATACACTTTTAATATTGCAACATTTAGTTTTATTTATTAAAGAACTTTATCAGCATTTACACGAGTTTCACTTATTAAATATTAAGAGTATATACCTAAATATCACATATCAAGCTGCAATTCTAGTTTTAAGATTTTTAAATGCATACAGTCGCCATTTCCTTTCTTATAGATACATTAAATATTTTTAAGAGGCTTTTGAAGCAAATATACGATACGAGTGTATTATTTTAGCAAGAATATCAAGTGTTTTCGGAAATTTGTCACAAATGGTTGCTTCATTCTTCATCTTCTTCATCGGACAAAGTCAAAACCTGGAATTTATTTTTGTCATAAAATAATAAATTGTTTTGAAAAAATATATTATGAAGTTTTTTAACCAAAAAAAATATTTACCTGACACATCTATCTACCTATCTATTAAAAATATGAACAAAATTTTGAGGTTGGTTTGACTTGTTGGGAAATAGCGAAGACAGAGAAAACAGAAGGGGAAGCGGGACACAAAGCTAATTTATTTTATCCGTTATCACGTGCCGCCTTTTACCTAGGTAATTTATGTAAATGCTTATCACTTGTCTATAATTTTCTCGGTCTACAGGTAACATTAATACTGTCTATATTAACTATATAAGTCTATATTAACTTACATCAGTCATTTCCGCAGTCAGATGCAACTCTGAGAGACCAGTCACATCTTCCAAATAGCTTCCACTATTGAACACCTTGAGCAGAAACTCTATGCCCTCCGCTCTATACTTGTCTATAACGGTTTCCGAGCATGCTATACACTGTTTAAACTTTGGGCAGGTTGGCAGTATTGTCTGGTAGGAGTGGAGGAACCCTCTGATGGAATGAGGCACTGGTCCTAACACGCCTTCTGATTGAGAATTTTCAGTTTCTTCATTTAAATTGTAAGCTGCTGGCGCATCTAGTCTGTAATTTTAAACATTTATTCCAAAGTCTTCATAGAAAGTAAAAGATTTGGATTAAATTGTGGATATTTATAGTTAAAGAAGCAAGGTGAATAGAATAACGCGAGCGGAGTTGTGGGCAACGTATCGAATAAATTGATTCGGAACTTTGAACCCTTTTCAATTAATCAAAATTACGCGGTTAAACCTAGCTGCTTTATAACTTCAAGTTACCTAAGTGGATGTTGCAGCATCGTCACAAGTAATTCAACCGCCAATGCGCCTGCGACGGCTGCCGCGCCCGGCCGCGTCACCGTGCACTGCTGGTCCAGGGTTCTGTCTTTCATTGACTGAAATTGACAATAGGGTACCTAATTTCATCAATTCAAAAACAAAAAATATATGGGGCTGGAATGGAAAGGCAATAGCTAGACTTATCCCTTCGCTAAAACAAAAGCGAAACACATTATCTGGTCTACATGGGTCATAAAACTAGATGGACTCTGATTCCTAGCTAGACCAAGTCGATTGCGGGAGTATAGTAGCTGCCATTCCGCGTCTTTGGGTTTCCTGCCATAAAAAGGAATCAGGGACATCAAACTTCCAAAAAGATGTTACATTTCATATTTGAGTGAATTATTATCATATATTTCTTTTTGTTGATCTATGACCCATGCAAACGATATTTGGACCATGGTCTACCGTCCATACTCACGTCTCGCGGCGCAGTGACGTCATTACAGAAGTAGCAGCCCAACCGCGTGCCCGGGATGCGTTCGCAGTGTACAGTCGCTGGGGCTGTGGCGCCCGCGACTCCATGCCTCATCACCAAGTAGCTATCGAAACCCAGCGCTGCATTTATTACTATCTGGAATAATAATAATCTCTAAACATAGATCGAAATCAAAACTCCACCCACAGCTATTTTATTTTGAAGAACACTTACGAGTACGTCACTCTCTTCTTTTCATACATACCTCCACTCTCGAAATGCATTCGCCTACTTACATCATTCTCCAGAAAGCTGTTTTGTATTGAACACTTGTCTCATTTTTACTTTTACTTGTCGAATAGTCCAGAATTTTTTAGCATCCTAATCTGTATAGCTCCATTGTTTGGCGCGATAGTAAATGCTAAGTTACCAAATATTAAATGGATTTGAGAAAAGTAACGATCATACAATAATTACTTTTCATGTCGGCTCCTACATAATACCACTACTAATTGTGCCATGAAAGAAAAAAATATTTTCATTTTAAAATTCTATAAGACATTAAGAGAACCGAAAAATACCTTTCCATAATGAGCGGCAATAAGCGTTGGCAGCCATCTTGCTTCTCTCGTGTCGAGCAAAAGGAAGATGACGTCGTGTTCTGTAATGGCGTCCGTGAGAATCTTCACGTTGGAAATAGTTTCCTCTCTGAGGGAATCCCCTACTGGGTGGCCTGGCATCGGGATGTGGGCAGGAAGACCTTTGGTTATCTAAAATATATTAGCACAGTTTGTTAAGATTCATATATTTTGTTGGCCGGCCTTGCTAAAGACAAAACAGCTGCCAGCGTTGATAATGCAGTCAGGGTTGTCACAAAATATGAAAGACTAGCTGCGCTCCAGGGCTTGGCTCCCGTGGGAATTTCGGGATAAAAAGTACCCTATGTGTTATTCCAGGTTATATTGTACCAAATTGTATAATATTGATGTATGTATGATAATGAAAGAGTAACAAACATACATATAATACACACATCCTTACAAACTTTCGCATTTATAATATTAGTAGGATCTGTCTGTCACATCACGTATACTCACAACAGTGGGCATTATATTTCTGAGATTCTCAGCCGCGGCCTCCGCTTTCCCCCGGCCGTTGATGCAGTCTTGGTATGTGAACAGAACTTGCCGTGTCGGGTTCGAATATGACACTTTTCCGTTGTCTATGAACGTTATGTGGCGGAATCCCCAAGCCTGTGAAAAGAAAGTAAAGGAAAATAAATATAAAACTTGCTTTCGGCCAGACTATAGAATAGAAGTAAATGTTTGAATGAATCTACTCTAATCACAATAATTCATAAAATTAAAAAACAGCACCGATTTTCCGCCACCTATCTGTGGCGACATGGCGTTGTACCATCACGGGTTCAAAATAAAAAATCATAAAATTGAATGCCGGCTATGCATTATCGGCAAACATTTGACGTAGATTTTTGGTATTTCCTTGCTGTAAATAAAAGTTTTCATACAAACTATGTTCGCCGATAGTATGTTACATTAAAACTATTCTTCACTTTGTTAAAATTTACAAAATTGTTATGAGAGCGCCGCGGTTGAAACGCCCTGCGAAACAGAAACTGTCGGGAAACAATTCGCTAAACTTTGACGGACAGGTACGGCATAATTGTGTAAGCCGGGCATTATGTTAGAACTACGGATCTGGCGGGAACAGCGTTGGATGTCACCATAAGGGTTTCGATATTTTAATGTGTATAGATAGTAATGCGTACCAGAAGATCGCGTGCCACGTGACAGCCCAGCGTGCCGGCGCCGAGCAGCAGACACTTGGTGGTCTTCATCACGTCCACGTCCAGGTCTGGCACCAGCCGCCACTTCATCAGCTTGATGTTCAGGTCCGAAGATGTGTCTATCAATCTGAAATATAGTTAGTAAATAAATTAGAATGTTATTGAACCAAAATCACGATACAAAACCTAAACACATAATTAAAATGAAGATATAAAATTAAATAAAATGTATAATTTATTATCGTTTTACGCGAGCGAAGCTAGGATAGGCCATTCATAAATACATATTAGTAAAATACTTACTTCATTGGGTCCATAGAAGCAGACATATTTGCAAGCTTGGGCCCAAAGTTCCCCTTGTCATTCCTCTCCCAACCTACCCAACCAGCACTATCAGCAGGCTGTATGTTCTATAAGAAGAATTAGTTTTCTTATTTCTTAATTATCTTTGTGGCCAGACATATTAAATTTATACAAGACACAGACCATGAAGTGAATGTGTGAGTGAATGCAATATTTTTTACCTTAGGAATATGAATTGTGTAGATCTGACTGTTATGAATTCCCCCGCCATTGCTGCATCTTAATGCCAATATTTGAGCCACTTTACCAGCAAAATCAGGATAGTGATCTAGTAATGCGGCTAAAAACAATCTTAACGGCCAACCAGGGTTTCCAGTATTGCTTGAATCAGCAAAACAGAAATATAAATTGTTCAATTCATTACTTAAACTGCAGTAGTCTTTGTGCAATACTTTACACAATGGTAATACTGAAACTTTATCATTCTTCTTGGTCACTATACAGAATGATTTCTGTTCAGAATCTAGACCTTTGTAGCCAGTTGCTATATCTTCAGTTTGCTGGTTATTGAAGTGTTCAGCTATAGATTTGCTCTTTTCTTTCATATGAACAATTGGATGAGTTGGTGCAGGAAACGCAAACCAATAATAATAGTGAAATTTTTTTAGATCCTGTAACACATTGAAAATATAATATTTAACTGCCATATGTTTTGCAATAATATATGCAATAATCAGGATGTTATATGACCTGTAGATTGAATTATGAATTACAAAAAAGATATAGCCAATTTTTATGTTGTTCAACATATTGACTTATAAAATTAATGAAATGTCCCAAGTAGATGTGTGTAACTCTTTAATGAAACAACTCAGTGAGTCGTTTCAGCAAAGTGATGCACAAAAAAAAAATGAACAATGTACATAAATAATCTGAAAATCACTGTAAATAAAATCGATTTTTAAATATGTCAGTAAAACTAACTGTCAGTCCTAAGCCTGAACAAAGTATGAAGGAGAATCTAATTGATTTTAGGTGTTTTTTTTTCTAACTTCTAGCAAATATAAAAATCTATTCAATTTTTTAAAACAATATTCTATATTAAAAATAAACAATATTCTATATATAAATTATTGAGTTAAGTAATTTTAGTTTCATTAGTAACGCGACTAAATCTTGCTCACTGCTCTTGAATCTGTCTGAGATCCAATGATCCAAATGATGCATTAATTGATTCGAATCTTTGCACAGATACAGATTTGAATGATCCAATCTTTAAAAAGATATGTTTTTCTCAGCGCTAGTCCCAAGCAACACCTTGACAAATGCAGATACTGATTTTCCTACAAAACATAAATCAGACTGGCGTTGGGTTGTTTTTAAGGTGCCCAACATGTTAAACATAATATTAAAACATTATAAATTGTAAAGAACTTACAGCAAATGACAAAATAATGAAATTGAGTAAAGAACTGGGGTCTGCAATCCACAACTTTTTCTTTATATTTGTCCAAAACTGCTGTCCCACTGAGTTTAATAGACCAGCTTTATCAATATTTTTGAACTCTTCAACAGTATTCTTATTCATTATAATGCCAGTAACATTTTGAAAAAATTGTTCTTCTTGTGGCGTGCTGTAAAATAAAGCCCATCGGAAATAACTTGTATATTGATTTATTAGATTGTTGTACTAAAGGACAGGCCATGCTTGATTGATTAACATAGCAAAAATAAATAGGTACATTAAGCATATGCTCTAGAATATTATCTTTAATAAAATGAGTGAATTTAAGGAACCTGTTAAAAGATGTTCCATCAACTTCAAAGACTGATCCTATGTCTTCTCTGTAAGTGAAACGCCCAAAAATATGTTTGGTAGTCTCGTTCAATTTATCCACATCCAATTTAACCTCAGTTAAAGTATGCCAAAACGACGGGTGTACAAAAGACATAAATGGGACATATTGTATGATATCTTTTTGTTCATCGGAAGACATTGTATATAATTATTTATTAATTAAAATATCCAAAGCGACAAAATCACAATCACAAAACAAAACGATTCTTTTGTAGGTACATGACATGTCAAACATAGTTGTGTAAGTCAAAATCAGCTGTTGTTAAAGGCCGTTCACGCACATCTCGGCATGGCAGTCCTGCATACGTCCAGCACGTGTCCAGCAATACATTACAGGATGCAATTTGAGACACTGTCGCACAAATATAAGATCATTACAGCAATATTCTTAGATCTGTGTACTAACTATCGCGACACACCATGGAATAGGTAATACCTATTACTGCACATTTATCCCGCCAGAGTACAGCACTGTATGTTAGGTACACAAACGCTTTGCCGCCTTGAATTTGGGTAGGTTATATCAACCTACCCAAATTCAATGCAAACTCGCCGTTATTGCCGCGCCATAAATGTGCATACTAGGTAGTTTGATGTGCTGTTGACTGTACTTGAAACAAAAATATCTTTTGTCTCTTTCTGTCAAATTTTATTTGTGTGATGCAAAAGTTTGTCTGGATGTATGTGTGTAAGTACATGTATGTTTGTCAATGTAATGTTTTTATACTGTGTATGTTTATTACTCTTTCACACATAATCTACTGAACGGATTGTTATGAAATTTGATACACTGGTAGAATATAACCTGGAATAACACATAGGTTAAGGAAACGAAGCCCTGAGGCTCACAGCTACTTTCAAATATTATAAAGTTCCATAGTGACAAAACATACTTTAGCTTAAAGTGTGCTTTTTATGAATAACGGGACCAGTTTACCTATAGCTTTTGAGTGATTCACATACAAAGAAACATAAAAAACACAGGTATAAAACCGAAGTTATGTAAATAATAAACCTTTTTAACAAAAAATATTTTCTTTTCAAAAACAAAAGGCATCTCGTAAACAAAAATGTCAATCACAGATTCCATTCCGTATGTCAATGGCGTTCTGCAATATTTTCAAAGATTTTTATAAAATAACTTTATTATAAGTTTACTTCCATGTAGTACGTTTTATTATTTAGGCCACTGAATTCGAAATTATAGTATTCAATTTAGCAGGTAAGAAATTTTACAGTTTTTATAATTTAGAACTTTGTAGTATTAGCGAAGTAGCAGCCGTAGGTACCGCACTGCTCCATCTTATTTCTAGTATTTAGTACTTAGTTCAAAGCCAAATCCTTCCCTCTAGTGCACCGCTCTCACCCGACAAGATTATCTTAGATTGATGTAAGTGGCTTATGAAGTCCTTTGTAGACACGGAACACAAAAAAATTGTAGACAAATTTTACATTGACAACAGTCATCGTAAAAGCATACCTAGATACCTACTATACTACCGTCCGAGCCCGAGGAGTCACGGCGCGAGTTTCCGCTTTTGAAAATGCTTTTTTTGGCGTCAAAATGACGGGATAAATAAAGTCCAGTCTCGAATGTCTTTTGAATATTAATATAAAAGATTAATCTAATATTTGCTACCTTTGTAAAAAAGTTTGCAACAGAATTGTGGAACCAAAGTAATAGACTGAGATGCGATTTTAAATATCTTTTTTCTATTTAAGTATGTATTTTTGACATAAAAATAATATTTAGTGGACCAAGAATTTGAAGTGATGATCAATGAAGAGTTAGCAAAACATTTGGCAAAGGTAGCAAACAGTAGATAACGGTATTAATCTTTTATATATGTATGACAGACATCCGAGATTTGGTGCCGTCATCTTGAAGATCACACGCGGCACGGCCAGGGTTGTCTGCTAGCGCATGGTGCGGTGTTGGAATATAATAAATATCCTAGTCGTTATGAATGAATTTGAAGAGAATGAAAGTGATTTTTTATAATTACCTGATATTTAACTTGAACGTCGTTTGGTAAGTATTGTCGTTACGAATTTTTATGGACATTACCTACCTAGTTTTATGTTATTTATATTGACAGTCAATAAGTCAAGTAGGTGTGAAGTGAAGACAAGTAGGTGTAACACCTAGGTGCCTCGATTTGGGTATTGGGGTATGGATGTTCACTAACACCCACACCGAGTATGTCGCTATGTTTATTTATTTATTTATTACTATATGGAAAGACAGCTAAGTAACAAATTTATAGAAATGAAAATATGGACCAGAGGGTAAATTAAAAGTCTCCACAGGAAAAAAAGTTCATAGAATTACAATGGCCAGTGTGTAATTCAATCTGAACATGAAATTCCAGACCACATTTCAGGAGGGCAGGAAGAGCCTCCGCTACAACGAGTTTCACCTGATAATTCGAAGCATATATCACATTGTAAATGAGTCCAAGGTATTCAGTTCTCGAGAATAAATATCCGTTTTTTTACAGACATATTTAAAATTTAATAATGGCTATAAATTCGGCACGCACTCTACGTAATAAAATAGAACCTAAAGAGTCGTCTGGTACAATGTCTGAAAGCAGTAATGGAAAATCTCAATTTATGTCTCTAACGATCACTACAACACAAAGTAGTATAAATAGTGACAGCAGATGTAAAATAGCTCGAAAAAAAGGTATGTCACCTTATCTAACGGGAGATAAGGTGAAATTATCAAGAGTTACAGAAAAGAAAGTGGTACATAAAAAACCCATTGATTGTGATTTATCTTTGCCATCTCCTGCAAATGTTTACAGAGCAAATTCAGATGAAATCAGAGTACCTAAACGAAATAGCAAAAAGGTCAAAAAGTCTGTGTTAACTCTTCCAAATGAATCAAATGCTGAGGGTATAATATGCACTGTCAGCGATGTGAATGATGTAACAGAAAACAACAAAGACCAGAGAGATCGCGAACGAAAAACTAAAAATAGAAAGCGGCTTCCAATACAAACTAGAAAGCCTCCTCGTATCAGAGAAAAAGACTTTGAATATTACGACAGAGATGCTCGATACTGTTCACAGATGAACATTGATTTGGACTGTAGTTCTACCGACATGATTAAAAACTTCAATGGTGATGGCAGGAGATTATCCAAGAAAAAAACTACTGAAGTATCTGAAACAGACTCTAAGTTGGACCCACATGATGTATGGGCTGTACTAAGGAATATCAACCAGTTTCAGTTCACCCCTTCACCACCTATGTCCGACTACAGTATACAAACAAAGAAAAAGAAGAGATGTAATAGAAAACGTAACAATCGTAAAGACGCGCGGTAAGTGATATCCTTAATTAATAAATAATTTAAAGTTTTTCGACTTCATTTACATTTTATAATCTATTCTAGAGTTATTGAAACATGTTGTACTGAAGAATTTGCGTATATTTCAAGTTATGATGTGACTAGATCACGTACAAGCTTTTCACAAGCTTCAAGCATTGATCGAATAACCGTTATAGACAAAAAGAACGAGTTTAGTCACTTTTGTCAAGAATTCGAAAAAAAATTTCTCACCGACTCTAAAAATATGAAGGTTCAAAATAAAATTAAATCTAGCAACCAAATCGTACTCAAAAGAAATAACAAGTCGCCAACATGTAATGGAAAACCAAAGGAGAAAGGTAATCAATTGATGTCATTAATAGATAGAAAAGTAATTTTAAATAAACTGAATGAAGACCTAAATCGCACAAACGCAGCTAAAAGTAACATTAATACCCAGAATGCTGGTCCACTAAGTTTAGAATATAAAGAAGATATTCAAGGAAAAAATGACTTAATTCACACAAATTTGCGCTTATCACCTTACAATGCCACATCGTGCTCTGTTAACTCGGGATCAAGTAAAGCAGGTCTTAATGATTTTGTGAATAAAACCAAAGCAGGTAAGAAAATACTTTAATGTATTTCGAGAATTCTAGTTAATGTTTTTCATGATAACTGATGCGCGCGATCTCACTCGCATGAACTCCATGGCGTATTATAAACACGAACCACAATCATATATGCCATAGTGCAGCTGGTCTCTGATGTTTTAAATCTTCTATTTTTATAAGTCAACAGAAATGTTCTTTATTTTTTTTAAATTTACGTACGTATATTAAACAATATATATTCGTATACATACCCACATTTTAACTGTTTTATTATATGTATTAATAGATTATGACGATTATATGCATATTTCAGAGGGAAAGTCTATTTATTCAGATGAATCATATCAACAATTGAAAGGAATCACGAAAGTCGTTCTAAGTAAAGGTCCAGATTGTGTAGTATCCAAGCGCACAAATGCCATCAATGCGACAATCCGAAAACCGCGCTTAGTTACGACCATGCCACCGAGTTCAATGCCACCGAAACTCACGCAAACTGATATAAAAAGAAGACTTGCAAACAAGAAATTTCCAATTGTAGTTTTAGAAAAGGATGAACTAGGATGTTCATCAATTGAAGTGCCTTTGTTTGAACCTATACAGTTTCGTGGGTTGGATCAACATATTTGGCCCTTCATGAGAGATTGGTTGCATAATGATACAAAACCTACTAGCCCCAAAAGTAAATCAAGATATAATCATGTGACCGAAAACACGCAACACGGGAAAGGAAAACATACAATAACAAACGGGAGTACTCTTAAAGAAAAAAGAATTACTATTCATAACACCAGGAAAATTGAGCCAAAACGCATCAATGCAGCACCAGATACTAAAGTCGTTATACAAGAACAGGCAATAAAACCAAAGCCTATAAAACAGTTTAAGGACAAAATGTTGAAACTGCTGTATAAAAAATCTATTGAAGATTTCACGCGCAGTAACAAACAAATTGGCGGTGGCCAAGGTGATATGAAGAATCAGAAGCTTCCTCAAAGTCCTAGATTAGAGAAACGTGCAACAAAAGTAGATGCTGCTACTGATACTGTTAAGATATTAAATCAAAATATGATTCAATTGAATAGATGCTTAAGTCCTCAAAAAGAATTCACTCCGATACCTCTCCCTCTACATATCACGAGGCACCCATGGGCGAAAGGAAAATGGGCTAGCGATTTTATAGATAGTGTTATAAAAAAGGTAAAGAGTGGTATCTATTATAGTCAGGACAAAAAGGCTTTGTGCAAGAAATGTTGCACAGGTAAGTGTTTTAACAAAAATAGGGGTTTTTATAATAATTTTTTCTCCTAATAATTATGTATCTATTTGCCTTTTTAAGATTCCAAGGAAGCATCAATACAAACTGCTTTGACAATGAGTGACGAAGAATTAAAGACTGTAAGCAAAATTGAAGATATACCAAAAAAAGAATCTTGTTACACCAAAGCTATACCTGGATTTGATGAAGTTTTAGCACCTGTTGAAATCAAAACCCTAAATATGAAACAAATCACTGTCAAACATTGTTTGACAAATGTTTTGTTGCAGTTTGATGTTTCAGTACCAACAGATAAGAAAACTATTCCCTTTGAATCTCATAGATCGCTCTATACGCCTCTAGCAATAACGGCCGATAGTCATTCGAAAATAATTAAATGCAAAACAACTATTTTAAATGCAATAATGCCAGCTGAACTTTGTAGCATTATACCGAAGATGATGCGAAATATCAACTTTAATGCCAACTTGCAGTTGGCCTTCCCCCCAATATTATCAAGGAAATCTGAACAGCTCGCGACTATATCGGAATTGACCCAACAGAGATCAAGCGACTCCGTCATATGTTCAATAACACCGTTCACTTTCTTGTCTTATAAACTTAGAGCCTTCTTAACAGGGAATTTCCCACAAAGCGTTCACTATGATCAACAAAAAAGATATCCTCAAAACCAAATTAGAATCGTATTAAGTTCTAGTTACGGAAATATTGTTAAACAAATATTAAACGACATTGATTTTGTTCCGTTAACGTGCTATCGACACATGTTTTATCCAGAAGCAACAGACATAACAGTCAGAAACCTTTGCGGTCCATCTTTAGGAAAACTAATGCTTAAGGAAAAACCTACTAAATGTATGGCCTTACAACCGTATGTACCGCCAAAACAATGTGTGGCTCCGACATTTGGTGTTCACAATGTCATCAAATTATCACAACATATATGTTTCAAAAATGTCGTGGTCAATTTTGATTTTCCGAAATATTTCCCAGTTATGTTGAACGATATTAAAATAACTTTCCATCCCAGTAAGTCTAAGGATAATATTGATGTTTCCGAAGTACTCTCTGAGTCGAAAAGTTTAAAGGTTGATTCTCTTTTTAATGGCTATCTGAAGACGGGTGACCGTAGCTCTATTACGTCTCAGAATACAAATTGCATTGAGTTCAATAAAAAAACAGCCCAGTTTCAAGAAAAGAAGCAAAAAAGCTGTCAAAATCTATGTCACAATAAAACGAAGAAGAAGTGTTTCGTTAGATTATACAAAAAATGCAAATCCACATCTAATATATCCATGGAGAGGAGTAGTACTGCAATATGCAAGATAACGAACTTGGAAAACTTCTTTCAAGCTCTTGGATCAGGAAAACTATTGTCCAGTATATTTGATGGTTACACAGAGAAAAAGATATTGAAATCCATAGCTCAGGTAAGTTAGAGTAGAGCTGACGAACCATTATATACTTCATCACGACTACATCACATTTCTGCATACTACGTTACTTTTTAGATAGTCTCACAAAATTCGGCAAATTAGCTATCTATATTTTACTAATGACATCCATTTAACTTATTCATTAGAGATACAGGATGTAAAACAGCCACATGATTCCAACATGGAACAAGAAAGTCAAAATATAAATAGTCAAATAATTTCAGATGAAAGATTGGATAACCGAAATAAGTCAGAGACAAGCCATGTTAGTGCTATTGCTGACTAACAAGAAAGATACTCCAAGTCTGGTGCGATACCGACCCGTGTTGCTCCAAGGTATAGCAGTGAACAGGATCACTCGCGCTTCTGAGTTGGACATGGAGATCGAAGTCATAGAAACTGAAAATATCAACAATCCACAGGTCTGTTTTGGAGTAGAATTATGCCTAGATACACGTATATCTCTGCGAAAATAGCATAGGATCGTAAGATGGCTATTTGTGATGTTGGGTAGGTTCATATGCTCTTTTCTATACTTCCTATTGTAGAGTCCTTTTGCGTGTTTATATATATTGAAGCTGCAATATATCAGTGGTGAAATAACTGTGAAAGAACAGTAAAGAGAGACATTTACTCAAATAGGTAACCTAAGTGACGTAAACGAGGGTAGTTTAGATAAACTTACATCGTACGATGATCTTTTTCTGATTGCCCTGGGTCTTGGATGTTTATCTATATAAGTATTTCTTATAAAAATATATTATCATTGAGTTAGTATCCCATAACACAAGTCTCGAACTTACTTTGGGGCTAGCTCAATCTATGTGATTTGTCTTAATATATTTATTTATTTTATCTGATTAAAAGTCCTTTGCCGTAACGTAGTCGTATTTATTTTTATTTTTTATGATTAACAGTATGAGGGGATATCATACATATCAGTATCCCAACGAACATGCACGGACAACCTATTAGAAGAATTGTACTGGATAGCTAAGACTACTGTAAGTTTATTTTTTTAAGTTTAATTCGAAGTTAGGCTATAGGTAACGTAACAATTAGGAGTCAAAACACCTCGCTGTCATCGTTTCTATAAATAAATAAAAAACTCATACGTGAAAAGGAAAGTAGAAAATGAGTACCTAAATGAATGTAAGGTCTAGATTATATTATGATAATTTGTATTGATCGTTAAATCTGTGACAACTTCTTCGTCGTCCTCTGATTTGCAAGAGAAATATTTACCATGGATTTAGTAAGTACGCCGTACTTATTAATTCCATGATATTTTCTGCTACGTACCTAAACATTTTTTTACATTTCAGGCATCGGACTATCAAAGACCATTCGACGAATCATCAGTAAAACTGTTGAAATCTCTCACCGAGAAACGTAAAAAGCTAAATCCCTCATATTTACGAGTGATGGCGCGTTACGTCGGCCTTGGCTTGTTAAAACCTCCCCGGAAATAAATATATTTTTGTACATACGTACTGTACTTAATTTTTTGAGTGATGTTTTAAATTGATTGTTTATTTTGTCTTTATTTTTTAATATTTATATTACAAAATAAAATTTTATTTCTACGGTTTGTTTATTAATTTTCTACTGACATCGAGATGAACGCCAACGCAAAGGTGTGTAGGTTTAAACTTATTCGTTATATACACATGGTCACGTGTGTGCCGCTTCTCACCATCGAATCGATTCGAAGTGTGATGCAGCCAACCAATGACATTGCAGTGTGGTTGTCTTTGCGTCACAATGGCGCAATGTGATTAGTTCGCTATCTCATTTCGAATCGATTCGATGGTGAGAAGTAAAATGATAACCCGCACTTCGGTCCACTGGACAAATTTAGCTTTCTTTTAAATTTTGGTTTTCATTAAAGAAATTCTAATTACCTATATACATATTTTCAATCCGGGCAGTGGATAACACTACAAGCTTTTTTGTATGTATACGTATTAGTTTATTAATGAATTAATTCCACTCCACTAGATGGCGGTAGTAAGTCATTGTTTTCTAGATCATGTCAAGACTCCTTTATGCGACAGGAGTATTGAAAATTAAGTTTCGCACTGTGGTACTGCGTCAGATCAAAAAACAAAAATGGGTCTTCAATATTAACAATATTCTCATGTTCTCAAGAGGTTTTAATGTAAATGAATTTAAAGAGTAATGTAAATGAGTAGAAAATAGTCATTTTTTGCCATGGCATTATCAAATGGTCAAGGTTGATAACATAGTGTTGCCAGCCTAGAGGGCAGAGCAGCTTCATTTATTTTCTAATTAGGTACTCTTTATAGACCAATACACAAACTGTGTAACTGTATGTAAAAAGCATAGAAGAATGAAGTTAAAAACAGGTTGTGTAAGTTTTACATTTTTTTTATTATTTTAAAGTTGATCACTTTTGCGGCGCACTCGTGCTGGAGCTCTTTGAGTCACGAATTGAAGCCGAACGCCTGCGTTTGATCTCTTCTTGGCGGCGTACCTGTTAACCAATACTAGCTTTGTAAAAAAAATATAGGTGATACATTTATTCGTGGAGCAACGACCTCCTTAAAGCAAGTTTTGGCTCGGATCTGTCACTGTCAAATATTGTAAAGTGCAAAGTGACAAATCACATTTTAGCCTTTTTTATATGTTTTTACTTTATAAGAATAAGTAATAAATATTACGAGTGTTATATTGGATATAAATTATAAATCAATCTAAGTATATAATGTTTCACGATTTTGATTTTTTGGTTTAACAATTTCGATTTCATATCAGAACTAATTATTTTTATTGAAGGGATTAAATATTAAAATGAAATAAATTCTTTAAAAGATATTGTTGCTATATAAATACCTTAGCATATATTAATAATATTCTAAGGGGTAAGAAATAGCGCGTTTCTATTACAGCAGAATACAATTTACCACAAATAATCATGGCAATGTGGTATTCCCTGTTAAGTTATATCTGCAGTAAGGATTAACATAATTACTCACACATCATTACTCACTCAATTTTACATGACTGTCACATATTATGCACTCATAAGGCTTTCTTAGAAATTATTGGCCTATGACGACAATAGGGAACTATTGGGTAAACAGCTATTATGATGAATCAAGAGGCTTTGTTTATTTTTGTTATAGTAAAATTTGTTTCATTTTTGTATATCTCATATATCATTATTGGTGTAAATTGGTGATACCCGTTTAGACTTTTATGGAAATTCAATCTTTAAAATTTAAAGGCTAATTTTTACGCTAATCCCGCGCTTCGGGCGCCACAGCCGTAAATGCACCTGGGAATATGCAGACGAGAGATTCATAATCACAATAACAAAGAAACACAAACCTTGGATTCCTTCTTTCTCTGGGCGAGCAGCTTGGCGTACTCGGCCTCCGACGCCTTGCGCTTGGCGAGGCGCTTCTTCTTCAGCGCCAGCCGGTGGCGTCTGCGTTGCAGCACCTCGGGCGTCACTAACCTCTGGATTTTGGGGGCCTGGAAAGTGTTAAAAAATGTTTTCGAGTTCTATGTAATTCTTGATCTTTGAGCAAGCCTCACATCATGGGCTTACAATGAAAACCTTTGCAAAACCTGAAACTTAATGAAACTTTAAAATGTAGCTATTTTAGTGCTAGAAGCTATTTTGGCTTCCATTGCAATCCATATACCACTGATAACTGTGTTTATGACACAGCAAGTGTAAATTTTTCACATTACAATCAACAGCATATAAACCTTCCCAAATTCATTTCAAATTCACCACTAATACCAATACATGAGTTTCATACAGGTTAACTTGACTAGTGTAATCTGATCAAACTGCTACAAAAAGTAGCCTATGTCGCCTATACCAAAAGTCACCTCAATCCAATGTTATATTTTGAAAGAAGAAAAAACAATCACACTTTCAAATTTATATTTTAGTGTCTAGCATACTGTAAAAGTAGACTGGCATAATACCAGAATCTTCTGCTCGATGCCAGTATGATATCCCCTGATGCTGCTGCTGTCTAGTTATTGACAAACTAGAGAACAATATTACAATCAGGGATATTATGAAAGGTACATAGACTGATGTTATCAGGGTAACTTAACATGGAGTTTACTGTCCACAAAAGTTCTAACAATGTAGGTACCTTATGTCTGGGTTTGGCGTTCTCCTTGCCCTCCTTTGGAGGAAGGACGCGTTTGACGACATAGCGGCGGACGTCATCCTCTTTGCTCAAGTTGAACAGCTTACGGATCTTGGAGGCACGCTTGGGACCTAGACGACGAGGTACATTGCCATCTGTAAGTCCAGGAATTTCCTGAACACAACAAATATTGTGATGAAACATCTAAGCATCACACCAAATGGATTACAAATTGAAAAAATAACAAATGTATGGCACATTAAAGAATCAATATGTATAAGTACATGAATGATCATTGTCATGTACCAATTAATATGCCCTGCCGCATATAATTACCCAAGATTTGAAGATCTGGGAAACAGTAAGAACAGGGGGTACTAAATGCATAAGTAAGAACATGTCTTGAAATAAATTTTGATGAAATCATCTGGTAAAGCTCTAAATAAGTTTATTTTTAGGCTCATATTAAGTTTATACCTGGGCTCCCTTGCGGACAATAACTAAGGCCAACACAGACAGGTTAGCATCAACAATGCAGCCACGGACAGACTTGCGTTTCCTCTCACCATCACGGCGGGGTCTGTAGCAGGAGTGACCTTTTGACATCAATAAGCGCACCCGGCCTGGAAATTACAAGTTGGTAATTAAATAGTCTTATATTTTAAAGATACAAATTTCGTGATAAGTGAATTGTTTTAACATGCGTTGATTATAAACAAAGCTGTTGGTTATAAAAAACTTTCTTCATAATAATATCTGTGAAACAACTGTCAAAACTCTACTTGTGGGTACCACTTTAAAATCAGGTTAGTGAACACTCCTTCCGGGTATTAAATGTTAAGAACAAACTAGTAAAATAACATTATGAGAGATTATATATAATACTTACAATTAACTTCTTTTATTAGGTAGGTAATTGAAAGCGAATATAGAGATATATATAAATGTCACATAATTAACATAACTTACTGTTAGTCAGAACTCCCTGTTTCATAGGGAAGCCCTGCTTGTCATTGCCACCGGCGACTCGAAGCACGTAACCCTTCCATTCATCGCCTAGTTGGTCAGCCTCCACTTCAGCGCCCATGCGCTTCTCATAGAAGATGCGGAGCTTGTGCTCGTCCACTACCTCAAATAACTTCTGACATCCCGTTGCCGGGTAGGAGACGTTCAGCTATAAAAACAATTTTGAGGTTACAAACAATCACACCATGGAATGATATAAATAAACATTTTAATTCCATGTACACAAATGATTATTTTTCACTACACATTATTAATACGCCTTGCACTGAATTAAATCCACACTATTTATCATTATCACTCTAAAAAGTATGGTTTACGAGTTTCACTATACAACACGGTGTATTTTACCAAACTTTATCTCTAAAATCGTGTAAGTAAATGGAGATAAATTAAAACGGAATATTAGATAAGTATATCGGTAATGAAGTTATGGTAGTATTTTAGTTATAATATGTAGAAATAACTAAAAAAATAATCAAGAACCTTCATGACTGCGATTCGACCCTTTGAACGTCAGCCATGAAAAAGAACCACAGATCAAAGAGACACTTTTTTTTGAGTTTATGTAGAATGGAGGTGGTCTATGGATAGGTTATAAAGGAAATAATATTGCATGAAGGATGAAGGTTGAGTACTAAAATCTATGTAGCGGAAATTCCCTCCCTTGAAAATTCTCGCAGATTTCTCCTTTGTTTGCAAATCTGCGAGAATTCTCGGGAATTGCGAGAATATTGCCTCACTTTCCGAGCATTGGTTTCCATTCATTCTCGAAAATTTCGAGACATATTGCTAATTCGTGGCAAGCTGGCAAGGCGGTAATCTCGAAGAGTGCTTTACAAGATCCGTTTATCATACAAAGTGCCAGATCGGGCCAGGTACGTGATAAGCGATAAAATATGCCTCTGCTTCGTTTTTTCTCGTGTTTATCTATATGCACATATCTTTTCTTTTATGTGAGACAAGACCGGATCTATAGCTTTCTCTGTCTACAGTAATGAGTGAATCCTCTGTTAAAGCCAAAACTCAAGGATTATGACGAATCGATGTTTTTAAATAGTTGGTATAAAAATTATATAAAGACAATCACTAGAATGCAATGAGTTTATGGACGGGACGGAATTTCAAAAAATGCAAAAGTTTAATTTAAGTTTAAATTTTAAAGCTATTGGTACATCACTAATCATGCCAGCTATGACATAAGCGTATGTTAGTGTCAAAGTCAAAGATGTCAAGCACGCGCATTAATTTTCTTTCATTTGACATTTCCATATCATTTTTCACTTGTATTTGATGGTTTAAATTGTGTTTGTGTCAGTAATTTACATTTAGATGATTTTTGAATCAAATTATTAGCGAAATTTAAAATCATTAGTCATTAGCATCACAAACCTTCGTGCTATCGAAGCTATACTAAACGTATCTAAGTTTTAGAGATTAAGAAAATACCTAAAGTAACTTCAAACGGGAGTAAATAACAAATAATTCTTAATAAAATGAATAACGAGGAAAATAAGGATATGGCCCATCGGCAGCATGTAAAGTATTTCATGCGGTTTTTAAATATTTTACCTTCGTCGTTGTCGTCTCACGATACAACCAGGTAATTCTGTCTCTGCTTGATTTAAATGCTAGATTTTAATTTTTCGCCAAATGACACATTTTCATGTAACAATTTATGACATACATTTAGATACCTACTTCTGTGTTTTTAAAATAAATATACACCTTACATATTTAATTATATCATTCATAAAATAACCTTCACTAAAGAATCTGGCAGTGGCAACATTAAAAAAATGTGGCTGTTGTTTTCACATACCCGTATTTACAAACCTACATATTTATTAAACATTTGCATTGGAAAATAATTTTATTATTGACTAAAGTTCAGCTTTGATACCTACAATCAAGTTTAAATGATTGATGAAGAAGTGTAAACCACACATCACACGGTTATGATGACAAAATAAATATTGTGATGAAAAATGAAATGAAATCCTTGAAGAAAAAGGCATTTGACATGACTTTGAAATTGATACTGAAGTATTAAATTTTACTTTACTAACTGGTGCAAATGTGCTGGAATGATTTAAATAACGTCTTGATTTTCTATGATTAACAAATTAAAATTATTTTAAATAATAATAAAAAATATATACAAATGCATATAAAATCTTCAATATGTATAGTTATATAGTAAATTAATTGTTCCAGAGTTACCATAGCCTATTTTTCTGTGTGTGGATTAGATGTACTGGGTTCAATATCATCACTTTCTGTAGAACTCAGAGATCGCATTGTGGAATGGATCTATATGCTACAAGTTCATCCAAACAAAGAGAGTAAGTTACATTACGAGAAATTATTGAGAGTAAGAGTATTGAATGAAGAGTGATTGTAGATATCAGTGCCAAATGGGTGAACAGTCCTGATATCCTGTCATCTGTGTGATTTGTCCATGTATATATTTATTTAATTAATCCTAATAATTTTATTATCCTGGGTCCATTTCACCCATTTCTTACCCAACTTTCACCCAAGCACCATGATGGGGTGCAGGAAGTGGTGAATTTAGCACTAAGCTGAGTAGGCTATAGCCCAGGGAGGCAGATTTTACAGGGCGTCAATTTTAAAATGTTATTAGGTTTCATCATATAATCTGTCCAGTTGAGATTAGCTTTTTTTTTCTATTGTATTATTTTTTGTGTTCCATAATACTGAAGACTTTTGTGCTGTTGTCATATTTATTTAGGTTAATTTATAAATTAATTTTATGGATGTAGATATTGCTAAAGGCAGACATGAACATAATGACTTCTTTATGAACATACTGACTTATGATAAGTTTTATGTTTAAATAAAATGGTAGCTCAATATGTAATGATAAGACAGCACATGTGCAAATAAATAATGTAATTATTTACTGTGGGAGCAATAAAATACTAGTCTTCTTTAACCTTACAGATTACAATGCTTTGTCTTTTTTTATACTTGTCCAAGAATATATATTACATTTCATATGTAATTTAAATGATAAAAACACATTTTTTATCTTTACATTATTTTCAACTTTATTAAAAACAATGTACAACAGTGGAATTTAATAGTTTTTCAACCAGTCCACTGACGAGAGAGATGTAGAAAAAGTAGCAGGCAACACAAAAATAAATTATTCAAAATACTTTTAAATTTTTCAGATGGTGACATGTCCATGTGTGGCTTCCAGGGTTCCTCAACAATCAACATAGAATTGGGTTCCCAGTACAGTCACTATCGATGTGGACACCTGGCCATGACATACACAGGCCTGTGTATGCTGCTAACATTGGGTGATGACCTGTCTAGAGTGAACAGGAAAGCTTTGGTTGAAGGTGATATTTTTGTAGTAGCTGAGATTGTATTTTGTGTAAAATTACTATTATTCAGCTTTAGCTTAATATGTTTGTTTTTAACGCCTCATGTGCGGTAACACCTTAAAATGATAGTTAAACAATACATTTTACAGATCTGCACATCCATACTCGACATGTTAATAAGTAATTATAAAATGTATTCAATCAGTAGGCCCTATTTCATGCATCAATTAATTTCGAAACACTATTGTCGGTACCAGGGTAATTGCATGTTTTAGTTAGTTAATCCACATAAGACGAAACTGATTCAGTATCGTAAATTTATGCATTGTAAAACTTGACGTTCGCATGTGAAACTGTTGAAGAAACTAACTTTTCTAAATTATTTTCGTGCTACTAACTTTGTAATGTAAATAGCTACTACATGGCGATAGGTAGTCGTAAGGTAATGTCAGATGCCTTTAGGCGACCTGAATAAAAGTTGACACCAGTGTTAGCAATAACACACTCATATGAGTGAATGAAAATTATGTTTAATTTTTGGAGCTACTTTCATTTGTGCTAACGTAAACACAGAAGTACTAGTAGTGACTAGGATTAAAATTAATCAAAATGATTTATGGTTATGCTAATACATAGTCATGATTTGATAAGGTTCATTAAACAATCTTAGGAAAATATGTGTTATGAGAATAAGATCATGTGACATGAATAATCAAGTTTTATTATTTATTGTTACATACATGCTTCAGCCATTGTTTCTTATCAGGTGAATGGAATCAGTTTTTAAACCACCTAACAACTTGATAATGAAACACAGAGGCTTACAAAATGTGTGTATACAGTATTAAGTTTTCCTTAATATATGAAAAGTTGTAATTTTTTATTATATGTACAAGTGATATGAATTATGGTTATTTATAACGTTTTTATACTTATTTGTACTGTGTTATACATGTTTTGTCTCCTTCTGACAATGCGACATATACAGTTAGATTAAATTTGTTTTTATATAAATTTACAAATTTAAGTATATAACAACCATGGCGGCACAGATGATATAATACTTCCGTTCCGTTCAGTAATGGTGGAAGCACTTCAGTACCCACTGTAAAGTAAGATATAATAAATGTATAGGGACATCACATTGATGATGAGAGACAACCAAGTGGTGGCTTGACGTTCCGACGTTTGACGTTTGGGGTGAACAAGCAAGTGGGAAAACGCTCAGAGAGAGAGAAGCAAAATCAGTGTCAACTATGTTTTAACGTATTTTTATGAATAAATAATGAAGTGAGAGCGAGGTGATTATGCTCGACCGCCACAAAGGGAAGATCTTCCCGCCAGGCTGGTGTTGCGCCTGGGGAACCGCACGCGACAGACGGTGTCATGTCGGAAGTTGTATATATACTTCCAATCGTAAACGCACTGTTTGCGCGGTTTAGGCTCGTTAGCTTTCTATAGTGAGTCGACCGTTTTATCGGCGTTTATTCGTTGCGTTTGGTCGGCGTTTTACATCAACGGCGTTATGCATTGGGCGTGGTAGATGTCGCCACAGTTACTATACGCACCAAATATACAGAAGGACCAGATGTATCAACTTGTGCACATTTATAATAAAAGACGCACATACAACAGTAAACGAACGGAGCTTATTTCCTTTTTATTTATTTACTACATAAAATATAACACATAGATTGTTTCGAGTTTTTGTGATGAAATCGCTTGCCCCACTGTTTGTCCTCAGCCCTACGTATTCACGTAGGTTTTATCAAAGAAAGGGCGTGTCCTCAGTTATTTTCTTGATTAAATGTGAATGTTATTTGTCATTCAGGTGTGAAAGCACTGCAGACGCCAGAAGGCAACTTCTCCGCGACGCTGTCGGGCTGCGAGTCGGACATGCGGTTCGTGTACTGCGCCGCTTGCATCAGCTACATTTTGGACGATTGGGCAGGCTTCGATGTGGAGAAGGCGACCGATTATATCATCAAATCGATTGTGAGTTGGTTCTTCCTGGTAAATTTAATAATCGATAAAAATGCGATGGTGGCGCTAGTGCAGCTAGGTAAGGCCTTAAATAGGCATGAACGTACTTTGCAGAAGGCAACTTCTTCGCGACTATTATATCATTAGATCTGTTGTGATGGGGTTTTAGTGCGGGTTCTTCTTCAGCCGATAGTTATCCAATGCTGTGTATAGGGAAGTCCGAGGAGAATTGTGTGCATTGCTAGAGAGCAACGGACGCAAATCTCTTGGAACGTATGCTGACGTCATCCGTTTAAAAACAGTATGTTGGATTTCAATCTCTGAATTCCGGAGTAATGGATTGTGTTTAGGGAATCATGCATTTAAATAAAAACATATATTTTAAATTATTTAAAAATATCATATATTTTCAGAGCTACGATTACGGTATAGCTCAATGTCCAGAGTTGGAATCCCACGGCGGCACCACATTCTGCGCGCTGGCAACCCTGGCGCTCACCAACCAGCTCGACAAGTTGACCTACGAACAAACAGAAGGCTTAAAACGATGGCTAATTTTCCGACAAATCGACGGATTTCAAGGCCGGCCCAACAAACCTGTCGACACGTGCTACAGTTTCTGGGTAGGGGCCTCTCTTAAGATTCTAGACACGTTAGACATGACCAATTACGCAAATAACAGAAGATATGTGTACGAAACTCAAGATAGTGTTGTCGGCGGATTTTCTAAATGGCCAGACACTTGTACGGACCCAATGCACACGTATTTAGGACTCGCCGGCCTTAGCTTGATAGGAGAAAATGGTTTATTAGAAGTAGTGCCTACTTTAAATATCACAAAGAGAGCTTTTGAACATCTTAAATCCCTACATGAACTGTGGGCGAAGGAGTCTTAGTCTAAAAATATGAAGTTTGGATGGAACATTTATTAGGGCGGACATATATATGCAAGTAAAACTGGCAAGCAACAGTATGTGCTATGTCCAAATAATTTATAACACTAAACTAGAACGCTTACAAATGAGCAAAGCCGTTCCTGAATTTGGGTGTTAAATTTGTAGTTAATTTTTCTTGCCTATGACACTGACAGTTTGCAAGAAAGGGATGGCTACAAATTTTATACACATTTTAAGGAACATTAGGCAAATATCGTGGAAATTTAATCTTTATTACAACGCAAATAGGTCTAGTTTTCAATGTAATTATTTTGGCAATTGGCTTTGATATTGCCATACCAGTTACTGGCATTTGCATTTCCGCCCAAACTATCTGCTTGTTATTTTTATTAATGTAGGTTGTTATCGCTGGCCGGTTAGAATCGGCCGGGTGATTTTTAAGAATAAAGTTATTAAATTTTGTTGCGCTAATGTGAATTAGTATTATGAATGTATTTCTTTCGCATTTATTTTCAAAATTTTTACAGTACCTATATTTAATTTCGATATTTATTAATTTAAAAACGTATGTATTGTCGCTTCCAGCACCTTAATTGTCAAGTTCTTTTTGTATTTTTTAAATGTATTGCTATATATAATATTAGTACCACAAAAATCTGAAAGTTATATGAAATTGCCATGTTTTAGTATCTGGACGCATGTCGCCGATTCTTTTTCACAAACAAATAGCAAATAAATAAACGTGGCTTTCGAGTTTTGCAATTCTTTGCTCGAGACAGACCCAAGAAGTACACGGGGATAATAATAATTAAAAAAAATATCTATAACAGTAAATAATAGGCTTCGAAAATCAAAATAAGATAATAATTATTAGAAAGCAGCTTTGCAGTGCTCTGCAATTTGTTAGTTGTAATTTAGACCATATAATAAATATAGTCTTAACTTGAGGCTACAAAATCGGTCGACAATGCCGAACTAAATTCTATGTAACTGAAGATTTTTGTGATACTATATGATTAAGTGCTATTAATTCATTTCAATTCGTCACATTATTTAAAAAATATGACAGTGTTTTTACAATTTTGTTGTTTACTGGAATTCAATCAAACAATGTTAGTGAGTAATTGACTGGTTTATGAAAATAGGTGCTAACTTAATATGAAAATGATATTTTGTAACCGACGGTTAACAACGATTTACTGTGTTAGTTTTTGACTGAAGTATCACACATCGAGGTCCCAAAGGAAAAGAAAATTGAATAGCTAGGCTTACTGTGGATGTTTGGGAAACTTCACAGTGAGATGTGCATTGTGACGCGCCAACAACCACACCACAACGTGATTGGTTAGCTGCCTCACTGCGAAGACTCGAAGATAGAGTCTTTTCGAGTGTGAAGAATTCTGAGAATTCTTCATCGACTGCTTTTTAAGCCATTTTCTTTATGAATTTGTTTATGATTGTACCAACATTTCCATAAAAAAGTCTATGTGTGATATTTAGCCAGAAATCTTGCGAGTTAACTTAGTACAATATAGGCTATCTCGCGTTGTGCCATATACTTTAAAATGGCAATGGAAGCATTTTGTAGTTAGGCATTTATGAAATTATTCGCACAATTTTATTAATATTAAGGTCTTTTTAATTAAAGTATTTAAGGAGCTCAGTCGATTACTTTTGTACATGAAAATGGTGGTATTAAATAAAACCGTTTTATAATTAAAATTATTAACAAATGTATCGGACATATACGTTAATAAGAAACAAATCCTCCACTTTTATGTGTAAGTCTAATCATATCTAAGAAATTATTGTGGAGAATACTAGAATGTGTTTTAAACTAGTGATCCGCTTCGGCACCAACCGAAGTGAAAAACCTGTACTACTCGAAGAAATTGTCGAAATGTAAGTGAAACCCATAAAGAAAAAAATATGTATATAAGGCATGGCAAATATATACATACACGGGGCTACTGTTGAACATCTGCAAACTCGCAGGGCTAGATAGGTGTAATATCATAAACAACAACTATCATTTTGAGCTGGGTGTCTAGTGTCAAGCGAAAGTTTTTTTGTTTATGTTGAGTGTGTAGGGCAAAAAATTGATTTTAATATTATAATATTATTTCTATCATTGCCCATGTGCCTACAGCTTTCTAGTTTTGCGACTTTGAGGGTGTTTTATAAATAATCTTGTATATTCATAATTTGGATCGGCTTTAAAATATGCAAATATCATCAGGTGTCTTAAAGGCAATAAATTAATGTGTAAAATATTGATAAAGTGAAAAAAAAAAAGTTAATTTTAATGAATGATCAAAGACAAAACACCCAAATGCTTGAAACTGTAGGTTAAACTCTTACAAATAAAATTTTATATTAAAGATAAATTTAAAGTAGATTAACCTCGCGATTGAGTGAGTTAAACTTCGGAAAGAACGTTCGATCAATAAATAGGTACAAAAGCTTGTCATATAATTAACACTAAGAAATTGACACCAATACTTGCCAACATTAGAAATTCATCTACTTAGATGAATGGCTCATGCCGACTATACACTACCGTTCGTACAAACTGTTCGCCAAACTTTGGCGGATATCGGTATACATTGCTAGTTTTTCATTGCGATTACTAAAAGCTCTGAGAAAAACTACGGAATGTTCATACATTCGCATCGGCTTCTGCGGTGATAGTGTGTGTACCCAGCATCAGATATCGTCACAAAATCTGTATGTAACGATAAAAAAGTTTCAGTAAACAAATGTAGATTAGGCAATATAAAAAAAAAATACTTTTGAAGTACATACGCCGAAAAGTTATTACATATATATTAATATTGGATAAATTTTGCAAAATTAACACAAACCTTGTCTTTCTTTTGATGCATTTTTTCTTGTACCTACCCAAGTCCTAGTAATATAGTTTTTTTTTATTATTTTAAAAATATACTAAAAGTTGCAAAATTACTGTCTTTTTATTGCTTTTATCTTTTCATGTGAATTGTCGGTTAATGTCCGGTTATTAATTCGGTGTACCAACTCTCTCTCTCTCTCTCTCATTTGAGCGTTTTCCGGTTACTATACGGGGTGGAATATGTAAGTTATTATAAGTTTAAAAGCCTTTTAAAATCTGAAAATCTTTCTTTTTTGCCATTGTAACTAAATATAATGGTCAAGATTGATTAGTAAACACCCAGTGTTGCCGACCAAGATACAGCTGTTCTCATTTATTTTCTACTCTTTATAGAGAAACTGTTAACGTGTATGGGATACAAAAGTATCCACGGCCCATGATATCCTCCCCCTAAAAATCGAATTTCCCCCTAAAAGAAGAAAATTATAGGTCTTCTCAACAAATGTTGGAAGTTTCCACTTTTAATTGCTGGGTCAAGTATGTCATTGTTGTTTACGTCGGTCTTGTCTACTCATTTTTAAATTCAGCCACCCTGTCTCATTATAATATCGAAGTTCCACGAAGACCGTTACTCAAAGGTCAGGATTTATTAATTCGACTTGTAATTAATTTCAAATAAGTTGTCAGGATTCATTAACGCCTAATGACGGGGCTCGATGAGCCGACGTGTCAAGGGACAATGAAATTTAATGGAAAACTCAAACTTGACTCTTTGAGACTTACGTCGAGAATTTTTTACCGCGTCCATTTGCGGTCCGGATTACGTAAAGTAACTTTTGATGTCTCTCCAACGATTCCTTAAGAATAAATATGATACATAAATCTAGAATATGTACCTACAAAATTTTTAAGGGTGATATCTAATATCGCATACTAAGTGCGATTAGTAATCAACTAATTTGTACGTTTCATTTTGTTGAGTGTGTTATGAAATAAAATAATTGTGTTATAAAGTAAATAATGTTACATTATCATGCGCCAGCAGAAGCGCACTTTTAACTTAGAGACATTAAGGGGTGAAAAAGATTTTTCGCGGACTAGCTAGCTATAAGTAGGTACTATTTAGAGAATAAATAAGGGTCGAAGGACGTCGCCAGCCGCTAAGGGATTGAAACCTGACCCTATAGTTTTAATAAGGGATTCGGAATACGAACCGAAATTTTCTCCATCCATTAATTAAACAAGAAAGCAGATCGTCTAGATAAAGCACTATAAATCTAAATGATGAATAGGTGGGCTCTGTTCGGATCGGAATTGTAAATTGCTTATTTGTGTGTATTTGTGGTCTGAGATACAAATTAAAAAGTGGTACAGGTGTGCAATCAGATTGTATCCCGTTTGTTTAGGCCCTTAAAACGGTAAACATTGTGGGCATGTCTTTTTAAATTCAGAATGTTTGCACATTATAAACTGATGGGTATCTATTTTGTAGAAATGGATAATATACGTATAGTATAGTACTTGTAGTTATTATTTATTTTATTCTCGCTCTCACTTTCCATGTGAGATAGGTAGTCTTCTGCAACGAGAATATTTTACTTTCAGTCGATAAAATGTCGGCTGTTTTTAGTCGTCTTTTCGTCCGACGAGAACCGAAACGACGTCGATCGTTGGAATACGTGATTAATTGGCAAAGACCCCTCTTTGTTGAATTTATTTACTAAATATAGTAATTTAAAAAGTTGCAAGATTATTGGTACACCTTTCGTTAATGAATTATGTACAGTGTGATAAAATGAAACAGAGTTTTAAGTGTCAGTAATAAATCAACATGCAACAAGACATTCTTAACAGAACATTCTTACAGAAGTAGGGCTTATATGTATAATGAGACCGTGATCTGTATGTCTGGCCGTGACATCCATCATACGATAAAAAACTTCGATAATCACTAATTTTGTCTTAATCAAAGTGGATAATAAACCCTTGCTACTTGATTGTGTTTGTGTAAATACTCGCCGTTAATAAGATGAGCACAACGAGAAACTACGGTACCTATTAGATATTAAATGTAAAGTCACTTTTATTTTTCTCATGTGGCCTAGTTATACAGTACACATAGTGGACAACTGAAGTAGTGACGCGACACAGATATAAAAACATGGCGCGACCCATTGGAATATACGGCAAAAGTAATGTTATCGATTAAAACGGAACCCTAAGAAGCACAATAGGCGATAACAATGTGCAAAAAGTATTCCAAATGGAACAAAAGATCCATAGGAATGGTCTATCACCAAATTTCGCCAAATAGGGTCGCCAAATTTCGTCAAAGTTTGTTGGCTCTAATATTTCTAATGTATCACAGATTTGTGATAACTATATTATACTTTTAAATTTGTTTATCCGACTACGTCAAAAGATAATGGCAACATTCTGGGCATATCCCTGTAGCCTGGCGATAATCACCAGTGTACTTCTCAGCAACATCACAACTCAGTTGGTTAGTGATCGCTATGTAGCTGGTTATGAGGTGAGCCATCCAGAACTATGTCCAGCATTCGGTTCTGAACTACAGTTGATGATATTTATAACCTCAGCACCTTCCCATTTCAAACAAAGACAAGCCATCAGGAAGACATGGGGCAATGCGTTGAAGATGGAAAACGTATCGTTAGCTTTTATTATTGGAATTCCTGAATCTCGCAGATATTCTGATAGATCTCGGATTCTAGAAGATTTTGTGTATCGTGATATTATAATCGGTCGATTTATCGATACATACAATAACCTCACGCTTAAAAGTATCTCTATGTTTGAATGGCTGCAAAATTATTGTCCACTAGTTCCAAGAATGCTAAAAACTGACGATGATGTGTTTATACACGTACCAAAGTTATTGGAATTGCTACAAGAATCTTTACGAGAAAATAAAAAAAAAACTATATGGGGGAAATTGTATGCAAACCGTTTACCACAACGTAGTAAGACATCGAAATACTTCGTTACGTATGAGGAGTATCCAGATGAGGTATACCCTAATTTTGTGAGTGGTCCAGCGTATTTGATGACGACTGATATCACGAAAGATTTACTCGTTGCCGCTGCAAACGAACCTTATCTTAGATTTGAAGATGTATTCATAACTGGTATTTTAGCAGAAAAACTTTTTATAGAAAGGATTCATGTCGAAGAGTTCTTTAATAAGAGGCTCCAAGGCGATCTGTGCAGATTGATGAATTACATATCAGTTCATGGTATTACATGCACTGAGCTGCATGAAACATGGAGAAATCTGCAATTAGTAACCTGTACGAATACTAAATCGAAAATTTAGTAAACCCCCTCAAGATGGTTGTGAGAACTACTAACACTACGTTCTTGATTAATTTCTCTTTCAAATAAAAATAACTAGATCAAAATCGGTTCAGTAGTTTGGCTGCTACAATGTCACGGATAGGTAGACAAACACATACACAGATACGTTAAATTTATAAATCCCCTCCTTCTGTTGTGGGGGATTAATCAAATGATGTCAATCGACATGTTCTGAATTCTGACATTCTGAATTTTAAAAACTCTGATTCTCTTTTGTTTTCTCTTTCTTCACATGCCATTGATTATTTTTTGGGGTTGAATACGATTCCGTATTCTTTTTTGTAAAGTTACCGTTGAGTATTCCAGGTTCTGCTACGATGGCAGTGTATTGGAGATATTATCTACATCCTTATCGTCGTTAGTATCTTCAATTTTCGCGGTAGTGAAACTTGTGATAGTGGTTACGGGTGGTGGTACAATGAATAACCGTCATGTTGAAATCACTCGATTTCAACATTATGGAGATATTAACCGTAGAGAACAACATTAAAAATAAATTATTAAATTAAATTTTAAGAAGGAAAGATTAATGAAATCGTACCTATATCGAAACCAATAGACAGATGATAATGGATTTCTCTGATATAAGACACTATTTTAAGAATTATGATTATGAAGAAATGGAGGTGTTTTACATACTGTGTGTACCCACTTTGGTTTCACAACAAGTCTTGCATTAATTAGTCGTTGGTGGTCAAATTTTGACAGTTGGTGGTGCCTTTTTTAGCAGACGTCTTAGCTAGGGATGTAGTAATGTAAACTTAGTAGGGCTATAATTAATTATAATATTTATTTTGTACACAATAAGTTAAAAGATAAATATATTTTTTGAACATGTTTGTATTTTTATTAACTTTAATTTTATTCTAAAATTTTCTTCATAGCAAACATGGAATTTTTATAATCACTAAAATGGATGAAATAATCGACTTCTATGATACGTAAGAAGTAGGTAGCATATGCATTAGGTACTTTGTTATTTCATAATTTTAGTGTCGTAGAAGTCGGTTAATTTTTTTTTGTTAAACTTGGACATTTTCAGGGAAAGTCATCTTAAATAAAACATTATTTAATAATGACTTTCCCTAAAAATGTCCAAGTTTGACAAGCATAAGTACCTACATAAAGCATAACGGATCACCATGGCTTTTGTTTTCAAATTTATTTTCTCTAAGCAATTAGGTTTACTTTAAAACTTTATGAAAATATTGGAATCTTCTGAACAAGTTCAAGATTCAATTGATATATTACACTGTATATATGCAGCCGGTCCTAAAGTCACGATCGATTAGTATATATTTTTTATAGATTTTAAAAATTTTTTTTCACGCGGACTCGAACTTAATGCCTGGCTTTCGGGCATCACAACCGAAAATGTATCAGGAAACACTCGAGGAAGAGAGACTTAACAAAGTATTAGCATTGCGCTATCTCCCAAGCGCAGTTGCATAGGGTTTAACGCCTGAGTCGCGATCGGCACCCACCAACACGCTTTGAATTTGGAACGAAGACGTTCTATCAATCTACTGCTCCATGGTTTCGCCAGGCTGCCGGCGATAGATAAGGATTAGGTTGGTAATACAACGTCTAGTTTCTAGGATGGGCGATGCAGCGAAGATGCGAAAATTACAGTTGGATTTAAGGTGTTTATGCCTGTTACTTACCATAGCTGTGTAATCGCCTGTTTAAAATGTTACGTGAAAATATCGACTGTAAAGGTCTTTTTGAATAAATGCTTCGATTTTTACTTTAATTTCCACATTTCAAAACCTACTTCAATTCTATAACTATAGAAAGAAAGGAAAAACTTTTATTTGCTCAAAAATTATCAATAGCATACTATCAGCGGTCGGCAACTGCTGGTCTAGGAGCGAAAGAAAAATATAGAATGTGTAAGCAGCTTTTTTTTCCGAGTAAGAGTCAATCAAAGGAGAGCTATGAACTGGAGATCCTTCTCATATGCGATAGGCTAGCACACGATAGGCGATCACTATTTTTATCTTAATTACGCCAACCTGTCATGTAAGTACTGGTGCTGCAGTTCTGTTTAATTTACGTAGCCTTTGAGTTTCACAATTCTTGGCACTGCGTACCTCGTAACGGACAAATACGGGACACTGAATCGGTTTATCGATTACAACGGAACCCTATGAACGACATTGGGCGATAAGAATGGCTTAATTGTGAAAATAGTATTCGAAATGGAACATAACATCCGCATGTTCTACGGATTTGCAATTATGACAATGCTTGTTAACTCTTAATGTTGCCAATTTATAACAGTTCTGAGTGAACTGCATTATATTTACAATCAATATTTTTTTTAAAGTTCCAAAGAAAAGCAAACTATTGGTTGGGACTCGTGGTATGGAACTGGTGATACTCTTGCCAAACATCTGCAGCCTGGCGGCAATCATCAGTGTTATATTGTTTTGCAACATCACAGCGCAAACGGAGTTGGTTAGTGATCGCTATGTAGCTGGTCACGAGGTGAGCCATCCAGAACTATGTCCAGCGTTCGGTTCCGAACTACAGTTGATGATATTTGTATTCACAGCACCTTCCCATTTCAAACAAAGACAAGCTATCAGAATGACATGGGGCGATACGGTGAAGATTCCAAACGTATCCCTAGCTTTTATTATTGGTATTACTCCAAATGAGTCTGAATCTTTCGGATACTCGGATAGATCTCTGATTCTGGAAGAAGATTTAATATACCGTGATATAATAATCGGTCGGTTTATCGATACATATAATAATCTTACGCTTAAAAGTCTCTCTATGCTTGAATGGATGAATACGTATTGTTCACTAGTTCCCAGAATGTTAAAAACTGACGACGATATGTTTATAAATGTACCTAAGTTATTACAATTTGCAGAAGAATCTTTACGAAAGAATATAACAAAAACTATATGGGGGCAAATTAGATTGGATAAACCAATACGTAATAATACTACACATAAGCACTTCGTGACGAGTGGGGAGTTCCAAGGAGATGTATACCCTAATTTTATGACTGGTCCAGCGTATTTGATGACGAGTGATGTCACGAGAGATTTATTTGCTGCCGCTGCCAATGAACCTTACCTCAGACTTGAAGATGTATTCATTACTGGTGTTTTAGCAACAAAGCTTCGTATACAAAAGATCGATGTCCCACTGTTCTATAACAGAAGGATCTATGGTGATATATGTAGATTGATGAAGTATATATCAGTCCATGAAATTACAAGCATTGAGTTGCAGGAAATATGGAGACAAGTGCAACATAAAAGCGATGGCTGTGTCCGGATCAGTTAGGTACCTAAGTTAGTGATTTGACGATTCGATGAAGCGTAAAATCACAAGATTGTTGATGAATAAATAAAGTCAAAGATAAAATGACACGTGGTTGCCCACAACACCTTCGCTCCACTTTAGAGCATTATCGCCTTTAGAGTATTATCTATAAAGCATCACGAAACTAGCCATTGTTTCATTTGAATTGAATGTTTAAGAAGATAAGAACAAATGTTTTTTTCTATTCCGTGTCCCTAAAATACAAGTCTAATAAAGCCGCAAACTTTCTAACAATAGATGCTCGAGAATGCTTGATACTATTAAGTATTAGGTACTGGATATAATTACAGTTTAGTCATGATTATCACAACATGAGAAGCATTTGCGGTTTCCGGACGCGATGTTGTCTGCCCGTAAGCGACTTGTCTAAGTCCGCACCCAAGCATCTCTGAATCTTTCTCACCTTTGCGTGTTATCTGTTTCACTCGGAGCTGTGACGTCGTGAAGCCCGTCCGCCACGGGGTTCATTGCCGAAGGCTTTCGGAAAAAAATTGGTACCCTATGTGCTCGTTTTATATTCCATTCATGTGCAAAATGTCACTAAAAACATCTAGTTGATCATGCGTGATTAGCATAGGTATCTTTGCATTTCAGCATTATTTACATAGTATAAAACAAAGTCACTTCCCGCTGTCTGTCCCTGTGTATCCTTAGATTTTTAAAACTGCGCAACGGATTTTGATGCAGTTTTTTAAATAGAGAAAGTGATTCAAGAGAAAGGTTTAGGTGTATAATTTATTACTGTTTTACCCGAGGGAAGCCGGGACGGACCACTAGTACCATATAAAATTTTATTACATTAAAACTGTATCAGTAGTGGAGTAGATGCGAGCCCCGTCCGTCGACTAGCAGTCACCCCCGACACCTAATGCGGCAACCGTATGGAATCAAATTAGTGAGCACTCAGAAATTATTGTGCATGCAGCTTTAGCTACCATTTCCATTTCGTGTTATGGATGGATTGCGTTGGAAACGTTATGAGAGTTTAGTATACATAGGCAGGTACTTCCAGCCTGTGAGACTCCCTGTATGACAGGTATACCATAATAAAGATAAGTATAAAAGTAAATTAAAAAATCCATTGTATAAAAATATTTAATAGAATTCCTAAGTATGAAGGAATATTTTGGTATAACGTTATATTGAAATTCCTGCGAAAGTGATTCTGCAGCATCGAGTGGTAATGATCATCATTCATCAACATGCATTGTTAGCTATAATATGTAATATATAGTAGTGTATAGTTGTTTACGAAACTATGATCCATATAAAAATTTAAGTGAATGAATACTGATTAAAGGATTTCGATAATAAGGCCAATATGAAATTTTATTTATTATTTTAATAGGTGTTTTTTGTCTTTACTGCCTTTATATGTACATATATTTGACGACCTCGGTGGCGCAGTGATAAAGTTCTTGCCGCTGAACCGAGAGGTCGATCCCCGTTCGGATCATGATGGAAAATGATCTTTTTCTGATTGGCCCGGGTCTTGGATGTTTATCTATATATGTATTTGTTATAAAATACAGTATCGTTGAGTTAGTATCCCATAACACAAGTCTCGAGCTTACTTTGGTGGAGCTAGCTCAATCTGTGTGATTTGTCCTAATATTTATATATTTTTTTATTTTATATTTTGTTACTTACCTCCATGTACTTTGATTTGTTTTGTGGAATTAATAAAGTATCTAATAATATTATTATTGTAGTTTTAATGCATTTATTTATTAGTCTATCGAGAAGATTTGTTCTATTACCAAGTCTAATGAAACTATTGAGTCTAAAAAAATTCAGTAGTTTCATGGGACAAATATACAATGGAACTAGTGGGAATGATCGCTAATCTCGGTTGTTATTTAGCAAGGGGTTACTATTTGTGGCAAAATTTCTTGATATGACCATGACATGATATGAAATTAAGAATGAATCTGACTAGTCAAACTTGTTCAATCAAATAAACTAGATCAAAAATGGTTCAACCGTTTGGCTGTTACGATACCACGGACGGACTTATAGTATAGATACTTACACAGATACATTACACTTATATCCATCCTCATACATAATGATTTGTCTTTAATATCTTCTATGTACAGATATAGCCTACTTACAGTTATGTAAAGAATGAAATCTATGCTTAAACGGAGGCTTTGTGCCATGACTAGTCACAGCGCTGATCAGTTTATGTGGAGAATAAAATGTATCCAGAAATATTTAACATGACATTAAAAAGTCTTGCTCACAGTTCCGAGTCATTATGTCCCAGCTGAATAGACTCGTTAGGGAGAAATAAGCAGCATTCACGAAAAACGAATTTCTTCCATAAAGAGCTCACGTCGAGCTCGTTGCCGCCGGAATGTTACAACTACGTATTTCATGTGAACACATTATTTTCAATTTATATTTTATTACAAACTAACGAGACTATCGTCCACTATAACCACTAGATTGCCACATATTCAAAGGTACAATTTATGAAAACATTCCAATATATTCATTGTCTACTTAAAATAAGTATATCAATAAAACGTTAAATACCTACCATTTCTGAGAACGTTACACTGATTAAACTTTAACAAACAGATTGTTGTTAGTCAATCAAGGGCTTTCCAACAAACTGCGAACTGCAACAACTACAAACTGCGCGCGGGAGGAAAAGCAACCGGTTACAAACTGTAGATTCTTCTCAATGCGATAAGCTAGCAATCTCTCTCTCTCTCTTTCCTTTGAGCGTGTTCTTGATTGCTTCTTCATCAACCTATCATTAATCTCGTTTCCGCCGCGCCGTGTAGTTGTAGCAAAACGTAACATTCGAGTTTCGCAACTTTTGGCTCTGTCTACCTCGTAAGGGAAAAATACGTGATCCCCCTATATCTATATCGATTACAACAGAACCCTAAGTATGACATTAGGCGACAAGAATGGCTTAATTGTGAAAATAGTATTCGTAATGGAACAAAACATCCGCATGAATGGTCTGCGGATTTGCAACTGTGACAATGCTTGTTAACTCTAGTCTTGCCAATTCATAACAGTTCTGAGTAAATTGCATTATAATTTCAATTAAATATCTGTTTTGAAGTTCCAAAGAAGAACAAACTATTGGTTGGTACTCGTGGTATGGAACTGGTGGTACTCTTGCCAAATATCTGCAGCCTGGCGACAATCATCAGTGTACTTATATTGTGTTGCAGCATCACAGCGCAAACGGAGTTGGTTAGTGATCGCTACGTAGCTGGTTACGAGGTGAGCCATCCAGAACTATGTCCAAAGCTCGGTTCCGAACTCCAGTTGATGATATTTGTAACCTCAGCACCTTCCCATTTCAAACAAAGGCAAGCCATCCGAATGACATGGGGCGATACCTGGAAGATTCCAACCGTATCCTTAGCGTTTATTATTGGTACTCCTCCTAATGAGTCTGATTCTCTTGGATACTCGGACAGATCTCTGATTCTGGAAGAAGATTTAATATACTGTGATATTGTAATCGGTCGATTTATCGACACATACAATAATCTTACACTTAAAAGTCTCTCTATGTTTGAATGGATGAGTAAGTACTGCTCTCTAGTTCCCAGAATGTTAAAAACTGACGATGATATGTTTATAAACGTACCTAAGTTATTAAAATTCGTGAAAAAAACTTTGCGAAAGAATAAAGGTAGAACTATTTGGGGGAATATGAGATTTGATAATCCAATACGTGACAATGTAACGCATAAGCACTTCGTGACTAGTGGGGAGTTCCATGGAAATATATACCCTGCTTTTATGACTGGTCCAGCGTATTTGATGACGACTGATATCTTGAGAGATCTATTTGCTGTCGCTGCTCATGAACCATACCTCAGACTTGAAGATGTGTTCATAACAGGTGTTTTAGCAGAAAAGCTTCGTATACAAAGGATCGACGTCTCACTATTCTATAATAGAAGGATATATGGTGATCTATGTAAATTGATGAAGTATATATCAGTGCATGGCATCACAGCCACCGAACTATGTGAAATATGGAGAGACGTACAACTTGGAAGCGATGACTGTGTTCCGGATCTGATAAGGTGGTGATGTGATGATTTGATATGAGATTGCTGGAATCGAATGAAAAGAAAATCAAAATGACACAGGGGGATGCTCACAAGTACCTACGCTCCACTGTCGCCATCAGAGCCTCATCTACAAAGCATCACTAAAGCAGCCACTGCTTCGTTCGCGTTTCCTCGTAGCTCCTAGGACAGGACCTAGAAGAATAAGTTTTGACGTGCTGGCCCCAGAAAGGTATCTTCTAAATACTATGTGATAATTGTGATATAGACAAAGTCAAAATAAATAAATATTTGTAACAAAAATATCCGAATGCATTTACTCGTAATATTATCATTACAACTATTAAACAAAAATTCATTAAAAATTAGCTTCACTTGTGATGGTGGAAACTTGATCTAATAGTATCAATATGTAACTTTGATAGTTGAATAGTTTCACAATTGCGGCCCTACACAAATTGTCATTTGGCAACACTATGATGATACCATTTGCCTCTAATATAAAGTTTTTTATTGTCAATAATATTATTATATGTATACTTACATACTTTTTTCGTGACTATCAATCTTTTGTATTATTTAAATTAAATTCCTCTTCTTATTTTACTGAAATGAATTCGTCATTTTATTTGAATATATGGGCAGGCGCTGCAGTAGATAGTTGCACCACTATAATATGACTTGTCCTTAGGGACGCCACAGCTGGTTAAATGTTATCAAATACAATAATAATACTATGATAAGAAGTCATTGAATGGTGAAAGTAATACAATATTTTTAGAAGTTTGATGTCTATTATTTCTTTTGCTGCAGAAAGCTGAACAACGCGGCATTATAGATGCTACTCATTGACTGGTCCTGTTAACTTAGTCTAGCTAGGAATCCGAGTACACCTAGTTTTATTACCCGTTTAGGCCTAAAGATGCATGTATTTCGCTTTCGTTTTAGCTGACGTTTCTTGGTTTAGATATAGCCCAGGGTTTAGATCGTGACAAATAGTATCCTATGTTCATCTTACCACACATACAATTAAAATAGGCCAAGAGCGTGTCGGGCCAAGCACTGTGTAGGGTTCCGTATTTTGCATGGAGTTGTTCGAAGTTTTTTAGTAGAATATAATTGGTCGACCATTACTCGTAAAATTATAAAGGTAACTAAGTGTGATAGTTCTCCTTCTAACTTCGTTATATATATATATACTACTGCCGTAATGTTACATTCCTAATAATAACCATTTCGTTGGTAGATAGGAACTTACTCCAAATTTCATTGCCAAGTTTCAAGTATTATAAGGGCACGTCATTTATTGGTGGTCCAACTCTTTTCAACGTCACTGCAGAAGTGTGGAATACGGAAACGGTAAATTTAAATTTTATGGACGCCAATATCGGTTTTATGTTTTCCATTTTTATGTGGATTTCTTTGAAATTCCAATTCCATTGGCCGTCGCTTGTTGATGCAGACTACGAAATGATTCGTTACTCGTGCGGAAAGAATCGATCTGATAATATTGTTATTTCCTTAATTTCCCCTACATCATTACTTTATTATGAGCCGAATCAAAGAGATGTATCGAAATGTTTTTGAGGTACGGTCTTCAAAAGAAAAAAAAAAATTACTCTTGCAGGATTTACTTTCTTTGTCCGTCTGTCAGGATCTATTTTTAGGAACGCGTTAAAGATTAAGTTGAATTTTATATTAAAATAGCATTTGCCCGTGGCTACGCCTGCGTAAATTTCCCACGGGAAGGTATTTTTTCGGAATTAAAGGTACCTTATGTCTTTCTCTATACTTCAACCTACAGGTATGCAAAATTTCAAGAAGTTTGGTTGAGTAGATAGTGAACAAACTTACTTTCGCATTTATAACATTGGTTAGGATATTTTCTAACTAACGAAACTAGTCGGCTCATTAAGTCTGCAAGAAAGACACGATATAGATAAACGAAATAAAATCCGAGCTTATCTCCCGTTTGCTAAAATCAAAACAAAACAGCAATCGAGTGTTGATTATTTATTTTTGTCATTTACCAAAAACCAGCCGTAGGTTGAAAAAGGTCCAATTTAATCTTTAAATGGGTCAAGTTATGATTACGGTGATGGCGGTCCGAAATGCCGCAATTTTTTGCATTTCCTTGTGAAAGCGGCCACCACATTTCATCCACACAGATTATGTGGTCGGGAATGCGTTAAGCAGTATATAGTTACTCGTCTGTAAAACATTGGTTGAGAAAATGCTATGAAAACGGAATTGCTTTAGCTAATTTGTTATACAATAGAATCGTCTATCCGCTTTGTTAAAGTTTTATTGAAATAAGACATGATGTAGCATGTTGCAAATATTCATACGTAAAAATTTAAATATTGCTTAATAAAATCTTGGATTTTCCAAAATTTTGGTGGAAATAGAGAATTGAAGTTCATTTTTATTAATTCGACTATTCGATTTAATTTTAAAAATTAATTTCAAGCCTCTTAGCATACAAGCTCATATGTTTAGCAATTTCAGTTAGCAATTGTAATTACATTATGTAATCACATTATAATAAAATATATAAAATACAAAACAATTAGAATGACGAGCGATTTCTCGCTGAATCGGAAGTACTACCTATATGGTGATAGTGATCCAAGCCGATTATATTTCCGTTGCGATTACAATTGTTTTTGGGTTAGGCCTACAACGAAAAAATAGCACAGAAGTAATACTTCAAAAGTGAATATAGATTCTAAAGACTGTATAATCACTTGATATATTTTTATTTGACGACCTCGGTGGCGCAGTGGTAAAGTGCTTGCCTCTGAACCGAGAGGTCCCGGGTTCGATCCCCGGTCGGGTCATGATGGAAAATGATCTTTTTCTGATTGGTCCGGGTCTTGGATGTTTATCTATATATGTATTTGTTATAAAATATAGTATCGTTGAGTTAGTATCCCATAACACAAGTCTCGAACTTACTTTGGGGCTAGCTCAATATGTGTGGTTTGTCCTAATACAATACATTTTCTCAATTTATTAAATTTAATTCATATTATTCATATTGACCAAAGGTACGCTTGTCAGGCAAAAAACAGAAAGCTAAGAGCCCGGCTCCATTGCTTCGTTGCGTCGACGTTGCATGTTGCGTTCCATTGTTTTCACAGCTTTTCACATTGACGTGAAAATTGAGTCTGCTTGTAGGTAAACTGAATATATGTGTAGCAGTAAAAGGCCACATAGGACCGATATTCCCGCCCGGCCAGTTATTTTGTGGTGGTTCCCCAGGCATAGCTGGGGAACCACCACAAAATAACGACTTTCATACAGCGGCTCAAAGGTTGTAAATATATGCATCCAACCTTCCGAATATCAACACTGCGATCTAGTCTTATCAATTCAACTATCATTATTATGGCTATTTTTGCTGTGTCAACTTTGCGTTATTGGTGTTTATTTTATGGCGTGGTAGATGTCGCTATATTTAAAATGATTATATTGTAACATATTATATTTTTGACGACCTCGGTGGCGCAGTGGTAAAGTTCTTGCTACTGAACCGAGTTCGATCCCTGGTCGGGTCAAGATGGAAAATGATCTTTTTCTGATTGGCCCGGGTCTTGGATATTTATATTTTATGTATTTGTTATAAAATATAGTATCGTTGAGTTAGTATCCCATAACACAAGTCTCGAACTTTGGGGCTATCTCAATCTGTGTGTTTATTTATTTATATAATATGGTGTGGCTATTGTTTTCTTTTGTTTATTCTATACTATCCCTATTACTCTCAGCATCGGACCTCAATCCTAGCCGGGGTCACGTGTTGTTTCACAGAAATCGTCGCAATTTGCACAGATTGGGTCCACAGACGGATCAATGCCATGTTAATCTGTGCCAAATTGAGATTGTCCCTTTCGAGTCTGATGGCCGATTGTAGCTTTTGGGATTATCTTTTTGGGTACAACGCAGAGTAGTGTTTTTACGCTTCAAGAGGCTTTCATGCAACATGTTTTGGTTCTCGATTTTGTACCTTTTGTTACATATTTTTTTAGATTAATGTTTATAGTTGACTGCCATTCGTTTAACTGCTTATTGTGAAGTGCGAATTGTAAACATTCTATACGTACGCAGTCAAATGTATTTCCGTATTGCAATAGACATAATATACACATTTCCAGATTCTAAATCAAAGAGAAACAAGTTATTTTGCTACTTTAAATTAAAATATCAATAGAAATCCATTAGAATTAGGCGTTGGCAAACAATCACAGATCGTGACACATATTTATTATTTTATGGGGTAGACAGAACCAAGAGTTGCGAAACTGTGGCTGAGGAAGGATCTTCAAAAGTGTTGATAAGAGATTTATGGGTTTTCATCTGATGTAGGCGTGTGGTTTCCGCCCTAGAATTGGACGGCTCCATGTTCTTCCTCGGTGTCGGACTTGGCAACTGAGGGACAAAAATCCTTGATGGAGGCGGCGGACGGTCATTCTATACAAGTATAGATAAGTATATATATTTCGGGAACATGGTGAGCTGTCAGGTAGCTCGTAGTTCATAAATTGTACCCAGTTGCTGTTCACATCACATTAAAGGCATTAGGTAACTACTATTTTTTCTTTAAATTCCATCATGATATACTCTAGATGTCATTCTACGTAGTTTTATTTAAAAATTCAATTTGAATTCAGCTAATGTAATAGCTATTGGCCGCGGCTTCGCCCGCGGCAAAGCCTATGTCACTATCCAGCTCTTTGACTAAATCACTTCTATTCAACGCTCTGTATTGACGTGAAAGACGGATAAACAAACACACTTTCATATTTATAAATATAGTCAAGTATGGATGTTCTATATTGATGTCAATGTTATATAAAATTAATTGTACCTACACTTGTATCACTGAGGATTTCAAGCTCCATCCCACATCGATATCCCAGCGACCTCGCAAATTGGAGTACTCTTATGTGCCGTGGAAGATATTCCTCGTATTTTTTTCTAATTACGTGAACGTTTTCCACTGTGGATCTCATTATAGAATTGTTGAGTATTTTTTTGGAATTGGCCGAGATATAATCGATATTTGCTTTATTATTACTCGGCTGTCTAAAAAAGTAAGTAGGTATTATTATAAAACAAATACTTCACGTCTATTCGGGTGGAATCTTGCGTCAGACATCCGTCTTAGCTGAAATTTTGTATACACGTTTAGTTTTAATGACAATGCTTTATTATGATAAGCATGCCCAGATAGTGCACCTAGGAATGATTCCCGACGTGGGAACTCCTCTACGGTTTACTATACGGACTGAATTGAATGCAATAAGATCTCTTTGGCAACAATAGAAGCATGTGTCAAAAATGTAATTTTTTAAGAAAAAGAACTTATTGTTGTAGAAGTTCATAGATAACTACTATCTGTGAATTTGATTTGTTGAAAAAACCTTACATATTTTCCCTAAAATATGTTTTTTTATACCGAGATATTTACATTGAACGGTGCGGTCGCAGGGCGCGGTATACCAAAATATTTAAATTACAGCAGGCATATTTTGTAGAAATGGAAATAACACTAGTTCAGAATACCTCCAACTAACAGGAACAAGCAAGGAAGAAAAAGAAGAACAGTTTTGAATTCTGTATATCAAATGCATTGTTTTCTCATAAAAGAAACGGCGCACGGCAGCAAGGTACTCCATGCGATATAAACCAGGAATTTTCAAATCACTGGCTCGCGAATTCGTATCATGTATCTGTGCGATAACTATATCGGAGATTTTCAGTTCCACAACATTCAAGTTATATAGTTTTTATAGTCCAAGATAAAAATCTGTAGAGGCCATAAGGGGAGGCTTTTGAACAGTGGAACACTTAAACAGGCTAAAAACAGACAAAAAAAAATAGTTTTCATCGAACATAACTCTAAAGTGGTACTGGCTGGTGATGAAAAGACTCTTCGAATTGTGCTCGTGCCACACAGTTTGCAACTAGTTTATATGGACCACCAGATACGTAAGAATAGAACCATAGATTTTTTACATCGTGATAAAATAATGGATCGGCGCCTTAAACCAGTAGGGTGAAATATAAAAATATTGTCGATTCACGCCGTTGCCGCTTTTTATTTTATTTCCTGCCACGGGATATTCTAGTTTCGCTGACAGATATTGAGTTACTCGACTTTTTGAAATAAAACCATGTTTTTTGTAGACACTTCGTCGATGACACGTAAGACGCGCCTCACACTGGGGAACGGATATAGTTTCACATGCTGTCGTTTATTTTTCAATGTCAGATAATATGAGTGGTTTTTGGCGAGACATGTGTAACAGAGATGTCAATAGAATACCGTAAAATTGAAAACTAAAATACTGAAATGTTTATATTTTCGTTTTTGCTTTATAATTTGGTTGCAATTGACAAGTTTATGTTATTTATTAAATTGAGAAATTGGTTATGTTGATACAACGTCCCTAGATTTTTGTACAAAAACCCTAATCTGGTCTGGTCTGTATTTGCACACCTGGAATGTATTTGCATACATACTAGAATATTTCGCTTTAAACTGTAATTTATCTTTTTTTCAAATGTATATTTCACCGAGATTTTTAATGTTCGAGTTTGCAGAAAAACGCTTACATTGCAGCTGTGAGCAAAACAAGCTATTTATCGTTGCCAATCATTTATTTCTAACAGTCAACAGTCTGGATAAATATCCGTCATACCAGATAGAAAAAAATCTTCTATGTCACACTAGAGTGTGACAGAGAGGCACTCGATGTTATGAATAATAGTCTTTTTTAATAACTAGTTATGAAACAGTGAATGAAAATTTCATTTCGTGTATCCACTTATGAAAACGAACGAGGGATATTACACTACGAAATTCAGTTCTCGGTTGTAAATGTTGCTTCAGTTCAGAGCCTGGCATGCAATTGAATTTGATTTTATGTTACATTATTTTACAAACAAGCTCTGTCAGTTGGACATGTGCTTCTTTTTATTTAACTCGACGCAGTTCAGACGGTATCAAACAGAATAGCAGATTTGCTGACTTCCTCTGACTTTGAGCGCATTTTCGCATATGTAGACGTCCAAATAAAGGAAAAAGCTGGGCCATAAAAATATACACAATACAAAAAATTTAATTTTTGACACCGAAAAGTCTGAGTGCGAATTCTACTTTTGTCACAAGAAATTGTACACGAAAACTCCTATATAGCAGTTTTCATATTAAACCACTGGGTTGCTAACACACACTTGCTTCCGTAATTAAAACATCATGAGGAAACATGCACTCTAGTTAATGCTATATCATTTGTGTGAAATGAATGCAATGGAAAACTACTTCATTAATAAAGTCAATGATAAGTCTTTCTATAAAGACTTGTCACATAAATATAGCTTTTAAATTACACATAATGGTCACGAATGTCAGAGATATTCATACATGAAATTTAAACAAATCTAGTGGGCTGCAGGATCGATTTTCAAGAGCAGATTCTATTACAAATGCTGAACGGTCGTTACGATGCAGCGCGGTTTATGTAACACTTGTGCGTGATAATGTTTTATGTTAGACCAATCTTGATAATAGTTTAAAAAAATGTCATGGAAAAAAATAGACATACTAAGCACAAGCACTAAAGCTTGTGACGTGGGCTACAATACAATAATACATTATTGCACAAGTTAGGTACTTTACATATGTATTATCACACAGCATAACATAAATGATGTAGGTACGAGTAGATACAATGTGGAAAAGGCGTATTGTAGGTTTGATGGACACAAACACAACGGGTGCAATGTAAATATCTGTGATCATATGTAGAAATATTTGGTATGTTATAATACAATTTTGATTAAATAAATAATAAACAAATTGATGGTATAAAACCAAATATTAATGACCTCATACAGTACCTAAATATAATTTCATTCAACATGATAAATAACGTTATATAAATAATTTAGCACAGCCATCGCTGAAAAGTGAATTTATTATGCAATTTTTCAAAGCACAAAGCGCTATCTAGCGACTAGCTGACTCTACCTACTATGTCTGGAGTCATCAATCGTTGTATGCTCTCCAGGTATATAGAGACGGTAGAGACGGTGCCAGTGAGCGAAAGCGGATACTAAGTAACAAAGCTGATATTAGGACTCACCTGAGATGCAAGTTCTTTTTTGTACTTAATTCACACGTACTAATATTAGAAATGTGAAAGTTTGTGAGGATGTACTTAGTGTGTAAGTATGTTTGTTACTCCATTCATTCACGCAAAATCTACCGGATGGATTGTTATGAAATTTGGTACACGGGTAGAATATAGCCTGGAATAATACATAGGGTACTTTTTATCCTGAAATTCCCACGGGAGCGAATTCCCGGGGCGCAGCTAGTATTATATATACTGAACTGAATGATACTGAAAAATATCTATGTGGTTGAGCTTCGCGATGGCTGACTCATGCGTCAACTCGTGAACGGGTGCTGCCGGGGGAACTGGTCAGCTCGATCTTTTAATGAAAGTTTTTTTTGAATATATATTTTCCTTTCATCAGCACTTGATCACAATTATAATATGTTTCAGTATACCTTTTGACCATGTACTTTATTGTATACTTACATTGTTATATTACTGATAAAAAATTATACATAAATTTATATTTCAAAAATGGTAAGCACTTCTGGCATAATAGGGACCAACACTGTTTGAACGAGTTTCTTTTGGCATTTCTTTTCAGCAGTGGTCGTTCCGAAATGCTAGTAGTTTGTAGCTTTGGTAAACATCATTTAACATATATGACGTGAAAAAGTGCCTGTGAAGGCCTAATTTCTGAATAAATGATTTGATTTGATTTTGATGTATATATACTAAGATACTACTTTAAAAATATTATATTGATTTGTATATTGAATATTGTTTTTTTAAATTAGGTATGTCTTTATAAGATTTTTTTTGAACGTTTAAATAATTCCTCCATAATACAATTATTTATTTATTTATTTATCAATTTATGTACACAAAAAACTATATGTTAATTATAATTATGTTTAAGTAAACCTCTGTATTATTTTTCGAATTTAATAAAACGGACAATACATTTGTACACTTGATCAATGTCCAAATATTTTCAATTTCTCAAGGAAATACAAAAAGCGGTCACGTCCTACAATAATAATATATAGAGCTGATATGACCTTATTTTTATATCGCATCTATCTTTGGCTTTTTGTTATTCCTCGTGCAAAACAAACGCGTAGTCATTCCCTCGGCCAATGATTTGCTGAATATCTAATCTAATTAATGATTGTTTTGTCACCGTTGCTCGAATTAGGATCCTGCATAGATCTGCTGACATATACGTCCATTTGCGGCGTGTTTGTCACAAGGTATTAAGGTCTAATTTAGATGGAAGTCGGTGGGGGGTGTGCTGGTAGCTGGGGAGTCGTGACGCGTACAAATGGCACACAGATGGACACCGGGGTAGATCGCGAACGACATAATTGATGGTCTGCCGCGCCCGCAGGATGGCAACAATGTTTATAACCCGATTGTCGATGAATATTCAATAAAATGTGTTTCTATTAGTCACAAATCTGTTTATAATTATAATAAATATTTATTATTTTAGTTATTTATTTGAATGCTCTCTTTTTACCTACATTTTGAAATGTAACTTTATTTAAAAATATCTACATCATTTTCCTTACGTTATCCCATTATCGGGTTCGGTGGGTTCGGTGCAATATGCATGTTCATTCCATAATTCCCTATTTCTAGTTGTACTTAAAACTACCAAAATATAATTTAAAAATATATCTTTAAAAAAAAGGTTATCTAATTGGTGGCAGGGCTAAGATCTAAGCTACCAGTGGTGGTTAAGGGTCCATCGAAAGGAATCTCCTCACAATGCGGGTCAGGTCCAAGAGCACCGCCTGGATCTAACTCTTGATCCATTGTTTGTGAAAAAATATCTTCATTATAATACACATACACATTTAGTGAAATTAACGTTTTCCTTACGAACCGGTGCAAATACGCCGGTCAAACATTTGTTTCTCTATTGCGTCACAATTCTCTGCGATCAACGGGTTAAAAATTAATATTTAAATAAATCAAATAATTATGTAATAATAATCATTTTGTTTACTCCCTAACTTATATATACTCCCTATATACTACTTATTATACTCCCTAACGTCAATAACTTCTTTGATTTGTCATAAGCTTTTTACCAATAGGAGTTAGAAAAGCACTCTTTATGGTCAATGAATAAAAATTGCAAGTGTTGAACAAGAAAACGTAATAAAAGTAAAAACTCGTCTTTTTTCGGGACGTTCAAGAAGTTCCATATAGAAGATAAGGTGAACTGAAAGTAGAAAAACTTTAATCGTTATAAGTTTCATCTGTAGTAATTACGAGGTCAGACCAGCAGTTTCGCGCCAATTTTCAGCGGGACTCAAAGCATCTTTAGTGGATTGTATAAAAAGTTTTTAAAGACAGTTACTTTAATATACTCGTAGTTTCTTGGCAATTAAATAATTAGTTATACAGTTTACAATTAGTATTAAACTCAAGTAAATATAGCATGGGGTACTAGTTCGCCAAGATTGATCGATGAAACTCATCCAAATATACATATAAATATAATAATACTTGTGAACCCCTGTGCGTTAATTTTTTAATGGTGGCTCAAGTGTGCGACTATACGAAGCCCTAGCATTTTGTAGAATTTGCGACAGTGCTTTAAGTAAGCTACGATTGTCTACGATCGTAGCACTTTACAGTAAGTTTAAAATGCATACAAACATGGTCGATATCTTTAGATTGGTGACGCACGCACTTGATCAGCTACGTATTTTCTTTTATTCCAAGAGATGCAATCTTGCGCCTTGTATTAAAACATGTACCTCTGTAATAGATATACTCGTTTGTGACAAATTCGATAGGAAGCAACATTTTACGAGGAATGGTTTGGTTATTTGTTATCGGTCAACGGTGCGTTGTTTCTATAGTTCCATAGTTCAATGGTTGTTTCGATGGTCGACTTCGCACAGTCTCACCGGCTGTACTGAGTTGAGACCTAGCACTTTTTGGTTCGATTTCAATTCAACTTCGACCGATACGCTATGAATTCTATAAAGATTTTGTATTGACGTTATGTCCCTTCAAGTTAAAAATCTAGTTCAAAATCTAGTTCTCACCCACTTTATTCTGTCTGTATGTGTAATGATCTAACCATTCCAAAAGTCACAACACCTGAATGATAATATCTCTATGTATCATATATAGGTAATGCATAGTATATAGACTGAAGTTAGAGAAGATTTTAGGAAAATACATAAACAAAAAGACACAACTACGAAATTACACGAGCGCTCACACAGTATGTTACGTAAAAGAAAAAACATCAAAGAAAAACAAAATTGTCAAGTGTTGTGTATAGTAAACTGCATGTCAAGTTGCCGTACATATACCTCTATGTAGTTGTAAAAACGGCGAATTTGCGATGAATTTGCGATGTACAGTTGAATGTACGACTAGAAGCGACCGCAAACCAAAACTATCTGCCACGGATATCGGAATTATAAGACAACTAGAAATGCCTAGAAGATGGCATTTCTGTTTTAATTATAAGATTATCTGCCATCCTAACATGCATAAAAATTAATGCACATAAACAGCCATCAATCGTGATAATATTAATAGCTGGATAGCTGTTGAACCCCGATCGTCTCGCTATATTTTTAACCTTTTTCTATTACTGAATAGTGAACAGATTCTCAATATCGGACGTTTAAACAACGTTGTTGTTGTCAAGTTTTGAAGAGAAACTTATAATTTACACGGAACGGAAGAAAAATTAATTAATTCCGGAACGTAAGATGTTCAATTACGATGACGGTCGAAGTTAAAAGCGCGAATGGGTGGCTGGTAACTGATACATTTGTACACTTTATATATATTTCCAAGATACAAGTAGAAGCATTAAGCGCTTTCGACACTTCTGCATCAAAATTTGTCATTCTGTGTATCCACCAATAGGCAGCCGAGCCGTTGCAGAAACTAAATGCATTTTTCATGTCGGGAGGCCAACTTACCCCGCAGTTTGGGACGTCAATACACTCCATACTAAGCGAGTCGAGTACTTTGTAACTCCTACAGTATAGATATATGCTCCTAGTTTAAAATCTCGACTGATTGTGTAGGAATGCTTTGTACGAAAAAGTTTTGAGGATTTAACGTCGGTTTCCGTAGCGATTGTTTCGTTTTGTTCTTATTTTCCAAAGTTGTTTGCGTTGAGTGCGAATTGTTTTCAACCTAACTAGTTCATTATGAAATAAAAGACTTAGAGTGGGTTGCACCAACTTTGACTTAAAATTTAACCTGCGCACAAAAACGCAAGTACAGTGTTTTGTGTAAACGTTAGCGGCGTGTAGGTTAAAGTCAACGTCAAAGTTGACAGGTGCAACTTACCCTTACTTGAAACGTTTGTATCAGCTTTTCGGAATAGTGTTTTTATACATAGATAGGATAGAATGAAATTTCAAAAAAATATGTTTGATAGAGATTTTTTATTAGATATAATAAAAAATATATGAAATAAAATTTATCTGTCCAAATCCAATACAAACAATAAAACAAACAGAAAACTAAAATATAAATAAAAAAATTGTAGTGAGCATTGAATAGTACGCTGAATAGACGAAATCTTCTGGAGTGACAGGCTACTTTTTTGTTATGGTTTTACCCGACCGAAGCCGGGACGGTCCTGTAGTTCAGATAATAAAGATATTGTAAGCAACCAAACAAGTTTTCACATAATCGGAAGACCCAAACACGAAGATCCCTCCAGTGAATCGGCAAAGACTTAGCACTGCAACTAAGTTCCGTGCAGTGTCATCAAGTCGGCTCAAACTCGGCAACTCGGCCAGCGATCTAATCTCATTCACCACGCAGTCACGTCCACGCTCCAACGCGAAATGGTGTCGAAAAATATACGAAACCCTCTCCCCTATATCAACAATCCGGAGAAGAAAATTGTTTTTATAGATTCGATATGCCTCAATTTCAATCGACATCGACTCTGTTTCCATATTCGGGGCGCAAGAACGGGAATCAATTTGCGTTTGAATGAGCTACAGCGCCTCGCCGGTTTTCTAATGCCCATCTATTGGAATAGGATAAAATCTCTGTTTTTGTTATAATTTCGACGGTATTGTTGATTGAGAAATTGTATTTATATATGGATTTTATAAAATTAAAGACAAATGTGAAATATTATTTGATTTTACCCGAATGTTACATAATTGATGGTTTGATATTTATTAACAATTAGATTTCTAGCTGATATTAAAGTTACGCAAGTTTGTATGTGAAGATGTGTGTAACTAAAACATGTATGGATTTTAATGAAATTTAATATACGGGAAGAATATAACTTGCAATAACACTTTCTGACAAAAAAGTTCCATGGGAGTGAAGGCGCAGCTAATAAGTAGATAAATAATGTCCCTTTTCGACAAATAACCCAGTTAAAGGTTCCTCACATTAACACACTGTTTGTGATAAAACTAACACAATGTGTCCTCTATCACTCGAAGCAGACAAGTTCGGAATTATAAAAGTCCACACGGAGCCGGCCCGAGGACACGACCAACTTTGCCGGAGTTCCACAAGTAAATTGTCCATTTATTTGTTGAATTAGTACCAACTTCGTCAGAGCGCGAGTTTTGGGGCTCACAGTCGATGTTATATTTATCGTTCTAATAATAAGATATGCAATAACTACCATAGCATATACCATCATTGAATTATTTTAAGTGAATAAAAATTCATGTGTTTTAAACGTATAAAACAATACAAATAAATTAATTATCCGTAATCACCACCACAAACGAACACTGCAAATGTATCAAACTGGTTTGGAAAACGGCGACAGCAAGGTCGTTGAAACGTCAGCTATTTTACATTAAAATAGTTCGGGCTAATCCCGTTAATATACGTAGTTATGAATAAATATTTAATTTATCAATTTTCTTTGTCTTTGTGTATCTGCTACATCGAGTCAGTGTCAATGTACCTTTGAGTGTAGTTGATTGGTTAAGACACGGAATACAGAAAATAATGGAATTGGCATAACACCAACATACTTACAGCACATGGTGTCGCCAAACGCCAAACACATCAAACGGTAAAATAAATATAGTGCATTACAAGTAAACATCAGATTTGATTGGTTGCATATCTTCAAGCTAAAATACGCCTTCAATCTGTACAAAAGAGTTTACTTTTTTGTAGCATACTAGGTGCGTTATCGAACGAGCATGGCACTAGTTTTTCTATAAAGTTCAGCTACTACGCCGGATGGCGGTAGTAATAAAACAAAAAACTTTAGCTAAGATTAATTACGATATTTGCGGTGACCTACATTTTCGTTATTCTCCGGTGGTATGAAACACCTACATTCTTATGATTTCTTCTTCAACTAATAATAATAATTTTTGCACTTTAAAATTGAACAATAAGTCATATTCGCGGTGAAACTAATTAAAACAAAATACAGCAAAGACGATGTCTCGCTCAGAAGTCGATACGCGCGATTAATCGCATAATGTCAGCTCCACATTGTGGGCGAATTCGGACTGGTTTTATTTAGTGCAATAAAAAAACAGCAATGTATACCGAATCCGCCAAAGTTTAGCAAGCTGAGACGACAGTGCGTGGAGTTGGCGTAACATTGGACACGCGTTACACGCGTACTTTTCCATGTTTTCTGTATTCCGTGGGCTAAGCAATCACATAGAGCTAATACGTGCCTGTAATGCACTTACGGCTGTGTAATGGTGCACTGACTTGGCTAATTCCATCGACGTCAAGACCGTAACCAATCCGAAGCTGAACTCAGGCGGAACTAATGAACGGCAACTAGCTGCCCGTTATGACTTGACCTGGCTTTTCATGAATTAGATTTTTTCAGGGTTTCATACTATCTTATCATTATATGACTTTAACTCTAATAATGCAAACCTTGACATTTTTTGGTCTAAAATAAAACAAATTCGTTCTTGTGTTATAAAATTATTTCTTTAAAGTATCACTATTCTTATTGCTACAGATGTATCAAATTTCCAACTTCTTGAAATGGTTGTTACGTACGTGATTTTAATACTTTTGTTTGAGCACTACTTGTACACTGTTAACACTTTTATTAATTTTCAACTCTAGTTTCCGGCTCATTACTATTCCTCATATTATGCACACTACTTTTGACATTTACATGATCCTTAACCATTAATCAGCGGCTCAGACTCCGCACGCAGAAAGGGCCCAGACAAGAGGCCTAACTGCGGGAAATAGTTCTCGAGGGGAGTAAGAAGTAAGTAAGATCCTTAACCATTGTACTTAACTTTTGTTATTCTTAATTTGCTAAAGGAATGAAGCTTAAAACTATAAAGTTTAGACATGTAAGATTGAACCACTAGTCTCCTTGGCTGTTTGGGCAGTCACTGTTTCCAAGTTTATTCCATGTGTCTCGCAGCTCAGTACTTGTGAACTTATGCACTGATATAAAATCCAGCAAGCGGCACACTTCACCACGTAATTTTATATTACGGAACTCTCCGATATTAACCCTTTTTATTTTAAGTTTTTCAGCTAAAACACCAGTTATGAATACATCTTCGATTTTAAAGTAAGGTTCATTAGCAGCGGCAGTGAATAAATCTCTCGTGACATCAGTCGTCATCAAATACGCTGCACCAATTACGAAAGGGGGGTATAACTTTTCTGGATACTCCTGATATGTCACGAAGTACTTCGTTTTATTTAAACGATCTGGTAAATTACGCTTAATCAAGTGTCCCCATATAGTTCTCGTGTTATTCCTTTGTAAAGTTTGTCTCAAAAATTTTACTAACTTAGGTACGTTTATAAACATATCATCGTCAGTTTTTAGCATTCTAGGAACTAGAGGACAATATTTATTTACCCATTCAAGCATAGATAAACTTTTGAGCGTAAGATTATCATATGTGTCCTTAAATCGAGCGATTATAATATCATGGTAGATATAATTTTCCTCCAGAATCATTGATCTTAACTCATTAGGAGGAGTACCCATATAAAAGGCGAAGGATACATTTGGAAAGTTCCACATATTGCCCCATGTCATTCTGATAGATTGTCTTTCTTTGTCATGGGATGGTGCTGTAGTTACAAATATTATCAACTCTAGTTCGGAACCGAACGCCGGACATAAATCTGGATGGCTTACCTCGTGTCCATCTATGTAACGATGACCAACTAATTCCGTTTGCGATGTGATGCTGCAGAACAGTACAAATACACTGGCGACTGTCGTCAGGGTATAGGGATTTAGCCAGAGTACTATCATTACCTCATAGACTGTAGCAGCGGTAGTGAAAAAATCTCTCGTGACATCAGTCGTCTTCAAATACGCTGCACCATTTACAAAAGGAGGGTATAACTTTTCTGGATACTTCTGATACGTCAAGAAGTACTTCGTTTTATTTAAACAATCTGGTAAATTACGCTTGCTCTGTCCTCATTTAGTTCTCGTGTTATATACTATAGCTTATATAAAAATCTTGTCTTCGGGAAACATCAGATTTTGACAAAAAGTGTTGTAGCAACGGTTGTTAATGCTGGCTGATGAGACGTAGGGAAAATTATTGAAAATATGATGAAGTTTACTCGGGACTGTGGTGAATTAGAAAAACCAGAGCTAACTAGCTATTTCACCCTTGAAAATCGCAGGCCATTGATAAGGATGTTTTGTTCTATTTGGAATACTTTTTATGCGTTGGTTTGCTTATTTTTTTATCATCTATTGTTATTTTTAGGGTTCCGTTGCAATCGATTAACATTACTTAATTATTCAAAAGCGTTCTTGTACAAAATACAAATAGTAAAAACACAATGAATGAATCTACTTTTGCCATATTTATAATTTAAACTTTCCATGGCTTTGTTACTAAAACTAACCTACTCAGTTTTCGTCTTTGAATAGGAGTTTGTTTACTATATGCTGGCTTGATGTCCTCAAGGATGATAGGCGTCCCATGGTCTGACGACTAGGGATGCCGACGACTGTGTGAAGTGGAGACGAAAAAGTAAGAAAGCGGATTCTGGGCTCCAACGCTCATAACTGAGACGAGAGAGAGAAAACGCTCAGATGAGAGAAAGAGAACATGAGGACCTCCGCGACTGCGCCAGTTCCTCCTAACTCCGAATGTATCAGTTCTGCTACTGGACAGCACGTAAGTTTCACGAAGAGTCATTGTGCGTACTAATCCCCACACCCCTTGGCGTGTTCATTGTTCGCATACAAGAGTGACGGCAGTGACCCTATAATGAAATAGCTCAAAGAATATAAAAAAAATAAAGTTTTAAATTAGAAATTACATTTATTTCTATAAAGTGACATAATGAGATCACAAATCAGCCTTATAACATAAACCAATTAGAACCTACACTTAGACTTATTTTGCCAAATATTTCACTTGGTATTGAGAGAATTATGAAGTTTTGCATTTGGAGGAATTGGTTCAGCTCTTTGATCCTTTTTATGGTGCAGAGTACCTACATGTTTCACATTTCTTGGTTCCTGATTTACTATGAGATTAATTTCTTCATCTTTCAAGCCACTGTTTAGTGCCATTCCAGTCCATAATATACTGTTACGATGTTTAGCTTTCAAGGTATTTAATTTATAAATTTTAAAGGCACAAGAATATAGAATATTACAAATATTTTGTGTCTCAACATAACGAACAATCATAATGATTGAACATATAAATCTGTAGTTTGAACCACATTAATATGATTATGAGCCATCACACAAACATGCAAAATTAATTAATACCCACAAAGGCGCTAATACCGGTCAATATACCTGTGTGCACATTTACTTTATTAGAATTACGTCAAAAAATTAACGTTAGAATTTAGATGAAAATAATAAAGCAGGGTTTGGATTCATTCTCCTGGGATATCCTCCATATCTTAGCATCCCAGCATCAGCTTTCTAACGAGTCTGCGTGTGGTTATACCATTTAAAAAACTTTCGTTGCTACTACACTGTTACGGTATGACACAGGTGGAGGTAGTCAATTTTTGTTGGCATTAATGTCAGCTATCGATTTATAAAGGTTTCATGGCTGGCCGCGATTTTGAAAAAAAATCAAAATGGCGGCAGTAGGTATGCCACGCTCCATAGTAAAATCTTCAAACCCCTTTTATTATGTTCTTGATACTAAAAAAAAATTGATTTTCTTTATTCAAAATCTGCAACAGATTCATGTATTGGCATCTGAAAATTTCGTGGAAGTACTCATGCAAGTAGAGGGTTGCCTAGGTACCCCTATAATTGCATACTGAGCTTTTTAAATTGAATAAGTGCATGTCAGCGCCTTAGGGATTTACGTAGAGCAAAGAGGCATTGCAAGAGACATATCGGTCCCGTACATACAATGAAACTATAGTAATGAGTTTAAACAATATATATATCTTAAAAAGGTTTCAATTAACTCAAACTCAAATAATAAGTTGTATCATAATAACAAACAATTTTATTATTATTTATTCATAAAAAAGTTAAATCATACTTTAAGCTAAAGTATGTTTTGTCTCTTTCTGTCAATTTGAAATATTATGAACTTAAATATGGTATAGGTTAAAATATAGTATGCAGAACTAAAATCAAACAAACTTGTCATGATTTAAATAATGAAAAACGTTTTCTCCCGAAACCCAAATTTTAACGAACACATACTCTCGCTCTTTATCGTATTATCGGCGGCGTTTGACCTATTTCGTCAAAATCACACATCTTAATAATAAATGGTTTAAAAATTTAAACTTGCTAAAGTAAAGTTAAAACAACACAACAGTATTTTTCTTACGTTACGTTCTTTGTTTTTTGATAAGGTAACATGTAAGATTTAATCACTAGTCTTTTCGCTTGGGCAATCACTGGCTTGAAGTTTATTCCATGTCTTGAGCAGCTCAGTGCTTGTGAATCCATGCACTGATATCTGATCCAGCAAGCGGCACACTTCACCACGCAATTTCGAATTATGGAACTCGTTGATATGAATCCTTTTTATTTTAAGTTTTTCTGCTAAAATACCAGTTATGAATACATCTTCGATTTTAAAGTAAGGTTCATTAGCAGCGGTAGTGAATAAATCTCTCGTGACATCAGTCGACAACAAATAAGCTGGACCAGTAAGAAATCGGGGGTATAACTTTTCTGGATACTCTTTATACGTCACGAAGTACTTGGTTTTATTATAACGATCTGGTAAATTACGCTTGCTCAATTGTCCCCATATCGTATTCGTCTTATTCTTTTGTATAGTTTGTCTTATAAAGTGTAATAACTTAGGTACGTTTATAAACATATCGTCATCAGTTTTTAGCATTCTAGGAACTAGAGGACAATGTGTATTTATCCATTCAAGCATAGATAAACTTTTGAGCGTAAGATTATCATATGTGTCGATAAATCGGGCGATTATAATATCACCGTGTGCAACATTTTCCTCTAGAATCAGGGATCTAGATTCATTTGGAGGAGTACCTATATAAAAGGCGAAGGAAACGTTTTCAAACTTCCACGTAGCGCCCCATGTCATTCGTATGGCTTGTCTTTCTTTGAAATGGGAAGGTACTGTTGTTACGAATATTATCAACTCTAGTTCGGAACCAAACGCTGGACATAGTTCTGGATGGCTCACCTCGTAACCAGCTACGTAGCGATCACTAACCAACTCCGTTTGCGTTGCGATGCTACAGAGCATCACTAGTACACCGGCGATTGTTGTCAGGGTGTAGGGATTTGGCCAGAGTATCATTATTATAAGAAAATGATAGATAAAGAAGACTATAAAGTGTTCTTTATAATTTAAATAAAAATATTTGATGTTTTCGGGATCCAATAGATTTAGATAAAAAAGTATTTTATCAAAGTTTCTTGACGCTGGTCGCCTGTAGTGTTGCGTTGTGAAAATTATTAAAAATTGAATGAATCTTACTCAGAACTGAATACAATGTACAATGCAAATTCTAATGAATTGGAAAACCCAGAGCTAACTGGTTGTAACACCGTTGCAAAATCGCAGGCCATTCATACGGATGTCTTATTCCATTTGGAATACTTTTTGCCCGTTAGTTTTCTTAATTCTTATCACCTATTGTTATTTTTAGGGTTCCCTTGCGATCAATGAACAATAATCTATTTAAGCGTTATTGTATAAAATACAAATAGTAAAAACACAATGGATGGAATATAGCTATGTTTTTAATTGAATCTGTCCATGGCTTTGTTACAAAAACTTAACTATGTATCTTTAAATTTCTTCTTTGAATAGAAGTGATACAAATGTATTAGTTTTAAGAAGGTATTTTAGTTTATTATCTAGTGTTGCATAGTTGTAAAGATTACTTTTAGCTTTCGCTAATAAAGAAAATAAATTGATAAAAATGTGTTACATCAGATACCGTACGCACAATAATTGGTCTCGAATGTTTGTACACAAACAAACGACATCCGCGCTAATCTAGTCTAATTGGACGGACTGCGGATTCTATTTATTGAACTGTTAAACGCGATTGTTCTGCCACGTTCAGATCTGGAAACAAAACGTTATAAATCCTCTCTCTGTTTCATTTGGAGCGCTATTTTTGATTTTGAGACAGACTGAAGAAATTCCAACTTAAATTATAAATGCGAAAATAATTTTCGTTTTTTTGCACAGGTTAATGTGGTGTCAGCGCCAGTGTAAGCACACACTCAAAAAGAAGAAGAAATAAAATACAACTACCTGTGTATGTGTCAAATATTTTATTCATATCCTATTTTAAGTATTAATTCCTCTCGTACCGCGATGGAATTTAAAATATAAGAAATTATGCGATTGAGCTCTCTTGCAGGCATCCATATGCTGTGGTGACCACTTCCCATCACGGCTATATAAAAAACTATAAAATTACCTACTACTAATCCACAAGGAGTAAATTGAATACTGAGTATTTTCAGAACTACACGGTAAACTCGTTACAACTAAGTAAGTATTTGCTTGTTAACTCGATCTACAAGCGTATGCTGTTTGCATTAACAACTTCATTGTAATGTGGAATCTATTTCTATTTCAAATAAATGACAGACGTGCTACAATCGCGACGTAGCAGAAAGTAGCAAGAGAGTAAAAATTGGGCAGTATTGCCATAAACAATTTATACTAACATATTATAACTGAATGAATGATTCAAGTCATAACATTCATAACTAAAAAGTAAAGTTTAGTGTTGCTAGTTGCAGCAAGCGGAACCCTAAATTTTAATGTAAACATTAACAAGAGATTTACTTTTGTTAAAGTTATATATAAAGGTAAAGTAAACATCATGCATAATGCGCGATTTGTCCATGATTCAGCGAGTAGCATTCACATCATGATCACCTGTTCGCCTGACAAGCGGAGATTTCCTCAAGGACATTATTTTCCCCGCATTCTCGATTAGGGAAACAAACAAAGAGAAAAGAAACAAAGGATGCTGGGAACTTCAAATAAACGATTTATTTATCTATATAATTTTCTGTCGTAGTACTTAAGATCCGTTTTCGGTCTGATCTCAACCCTCTTTGGGAATGTTGTTGTCTATCAGATATCAAGCTAAGCTACTTTAACATGCTAAGCATATCGTGAGAGTCACCTTAAACATATTTTTGTCTTCAACACGCAGACTTAACAATACACGAATTTGACAAAATTTTCAAATTATCTGAGATCTAGGCGATCTCAGAGTTAGGCGAGTGTGAAATCTTAACGAGCCTGTCTTAAGTCATAGACGCCTTCACTGAGCCCAATTCAATAAATTAACGTGTTTTTCTATTAGACATGCGGAACCTAGACTTAGTTCTTTTATTAGGTAGTTATTTTATTCAAAAGTTATTATGCACCTACTCATCATGATACTTTTCCTCACTATCAGTTCGTTCTTAAAATCTTTTTTCTATGCGATATATGGAGCGAAATATAACAGGGAGGTGCGAACATCTCTCTTCACTGATCCAGCTTAATTGTTAATAATGTTTAATTACAATACAACCTTAAGATGGTATTGTAATTAAACTTTACAATTTTGAATATTTATCAGTGACTTCACGACGTCTGCCCTCTTTGAGAGTGAAAATAAAACTGGGTACTGCGAATCTACCTATAGAATATGTAATTAGTTATTAACCCTGGTTTGCCTTGAAATCATTACGGTGAGTTCAGCAGCTAATTGGAGCTTATCAAGCGAATCGGCCGCTCACTCGACGTCCTAGCTGCCCGACGTTACACTGCACGAAGCGATGCACAAAAAAGATACTTTGCTAGAATTGGATATTGAAGTTCGGCGTTTTCGTTTATTTATTTACTGCCATCTATAATATTTTTAAGTTTTTAATAGATTCACTCCCGATTTCATTTGGGTTTATAAGGATTTTAAAGTCTGTGGATGGATCTGAATTTACAGTATAATCGTCAATTGAAGTTACTTAACCTCTAAGCGGTGGTGGTGTAATGGTTAAGACGCCCGCCTGTGGATCGAAAGGTCCCAGGTTCGAATTCTACTCGTGCCATATGAGTTTGTATACCAATCTGACTCATATATAGTAGTTTTCATCGTCCACCACTTGCTTCCGGTGAAGGAAAACATCGTGAGGAAACCTGCACACTGGTTGATTCTTATTAACTTGTGTGTGAAATGGAGAAGGCAATGGCAAACCACTCCATTAATAATGCCAAGAAAGTTGTTGTGTGTGTTTCATTCCACGTAACAACCACGACCCTCAGCCATGATGAACACGACTATGAAGAACCTCTAAGAACTAAAACTCTATTGACCTGCACAATACTCTGAAAGGTTAAAAAATCTATTTTAATATTAATTTAGAAAAGAAATGGACATTGCAAATTTGGAAATGCTTCATGTCTTTTGAGCGCTTTGCCGCAGGATAACGCGCTTGATGGGCTATGTACTTAATTCATATTTTAAAAAATTAAATTGTTAATTTTATTTTCTTGTAAATATTGTCTTAAGTTTAGTTTTCAAACGAACAAGATCCCCCGGTGAATCATGTTACACAATAAAATAAAGCGTACGCGGAATTGGCCGACCGTCGCAATATATTTTTGTCCCAACCCGGAATTTCTAATAGAGGGGCAGGAATTGAGAACGGCACTTAGCGAGCAGTCAGGAAGAATCCAATCAGATCCGTAATTCCCTAAAAGTCCCTTGATAACCAATTTATATTTAAGTCATCGAAAACTATTGGGGGAGACAGACGGAGAATAACCAAGGTACAGAAAAAACTCCTTATTTAAGAGGAGCGATTCGCGAAATTGTAGTAATTTTATCCAAGATTTCCGAACACAACATAGCCTTCTTGAATGACTGTAAAATTATAATACTTGTGAATGGATTTTCATGCTGCACATTTTGACATTGTCAAATTCAGTCAGACAACGAGCTAGGTACAAAAAGCTGAAAAAATTGTAGCTTGAAGAGATCATTGTAAGGATTGATTTCAGCGAAATTATAAGGAAAATTTTGATCTAGGTCACATGATTTATGTCTTTAATCGTTTTCATTTTCAATATAAAATAATGAATATGATTCTGTTTTCAAAATTTTCATTTGTTGATTAAAACGTGAGGATTTTCACGAGCATGTTGTGTGGTCCCAAATAAGACAATATATTTGCTTAAATACACTGAAAAAAAAAATTGTTGCTAGTAGCTAAAAGTTTAGCTGCATATCACCAAAATCGAGTGACTACTAAACTGAGGGCTACAAGTAACTAAAACATGTTTTGTAAACAGAGTTTAGTAATATGATATTAACTTCTTTTAGGTAACTGGTGATAACTTAGTTTTGTTATTTGAACTAAACTGTTTGGCTGTCAATAGTGCTCCGGTAAAGTTGCTTTAGCAAAGTTACTTTGGCTAATTAAAGCTAAAGTGTTAAATAACTAGTAAATCTAACAGTTCAGTAAGAAATATTAAATTATTTGTTTAATAATTAATGTTAAGGTGTGGTTATCTCTTGCTAATCTGTTTCATTACTAGTAGACAAACACTTTATGTGGAGGTAACAGCATTGTTTGTTTACCTGCTCCTGTTGGTTTATTTACCAGTAGCTGGTCCTAGATCTGCTATTGGACCTGGATCTACAGGCCACCTTCAATATTATTGGGATGTACTGGATTGATATGATTAATCATATCAATCCAGTAAATCCCAATAATATTACCAAATGGTGTCCTGCCTTGTGGATGTATATACAGGTCTAACAGCCACCTTAACATAGGGATAACGGGCTAAGTGCAATAATGAATAAAAAAAATGTATATTATATAAGTAATTTTTTTGAATTATTTATTTAAAATGTTCAAAAAAATAAAATAACACAATTTAATGTCTTGTCATTCACTCAAGAAAATCCAGATTATTAAATTTAAGTTACAAACGCTGTAGTATCTCCATTGTATAATAACTGGTAATCAAACACCAATATATTATAAAACATAATAGGGCTAATAAAAATAAAGAATAGTTAACCAAATATTAATAAGACATTGCTTAGCCCAAATTAATGTCAAACACATTACTTGAGTTTAAAATTTAACATAACAATCATAGTCTGTTTTCTTCATTTTATATAATTCAGTGCACACCGGGAGAGGCTTGGCGAAGATACTTAGAAGAATTAACTTTCAGGAATTCATTCCGTTTTCTTTGTAGCGAAGAAGTAGTCCTTTTCCTTCATTACATGAACTCAAAGTGTTGTATACTCCCTGAAATTTAAGAAACTATAGAGTGAACTAATAACAGTCCTCTTGTTTTCTTATTATATTGTTGATGCTCTGCCATACCAGGTTAATAAATAATAATAAAAATGGCTAAGTGCTAGTTGGACTCGCCACGAAGGGTTCCATGTCATTATTATTACATATTATCGAGCAAAAAATGGCAAAAAAAGAACATTTATTTTATAGGAGGTGCTCCTTGTTAACTTATATTATTTATTTTTAGTACTTAAATTTATATATTCATTGAAGTAGGTATATATCACACTAATATTATAAATGTGAAAGTGGGTTTGTTTGGATGTTTGTCCGTTAATCACGCTGAAGCTACTGAACGGATTTTGATGAAATTTGGTATACAGACAGGGTATGAGCTAACTTAGGTGATAGGATACTTTTTGTCGAACGGGAACAGGATAAACGGGATGTAGAGCGAAACGAAGTTCGCGGGAAAAGCTAGTACTTAGTAATTAAATTGCAACTGTCTAGCCATTATGGTTCATGAGACACAGCCTAGTAATAGACAGACAGACAGATGGACGAAGCAAGTGAAATCTCAGTAATAAGATCCCGTTTTAATCCGTTTTACCTTAAAAAGTAAAAATGCTTACATTTGTATTTAAGTTTGGTACTTCCTCATTCTGTATATTTGTCCAAGTTCTGTAAGTTTTCAAGTCCTGATTCAGCAATATACTAGTAGGTAATGTATGGTGCTATCAGTAAGGATTGGCAAGTTATTGATACACACAGCATTTGATGATGCGATGATGCAGGGATGCTATCATCATGGATATTATGCTGTAAAAAAATATGAAATTATTATCCACACTATTAATAAAACATACACATCTTCGGGATATTTTATTAGTTAAGATTGGTAAAAACATATTGCTTACATCAGAGGTTAATCATAACAATTATTATCATCTTAACTGCAAACCAAAACTAGACTGATAACAATTGTGAAAAATATCTTAAAAATTCTAAGTCCTCTGGACTGACCCTTTCAGGGCACCCTTGCCTCCAGTAGCAAGCGGCGCGAATGGAACTTTGAATGAAGCGACCCGCCTCGCCCACTGGCGACAAGACACACTACGGGGCTTCCCTGCCGCTTTCGTGCTACCCGATCCGGCAGCCCTGTGCGATACCTACTCTGACCGCGCCAATATTTGATGATTGTTCGACTGAACATTAAACTAACACGAACTAAATAAAAATTAAACATTCACATACCTTTGAACAAATTTATGTACATTTCAAGACCCCATGAGCGCAAATAGTCACTCATAGGATCAGCGGAGGTCTCGTCTTGACCGTCTGCCATTGCACTATTTATTACGAAAACACGTTTACTAAGTTTTTTTTATATACATAATGTCGCTACAAATCTCCCGAAAATAATAGGAATGTGAAAATCAATTCGATTTGCCGCCTTCACCAGCCAAGCTTCACCAGCCAATAATGACCGAACGCAGAGAACGAGTTCTAACGTGAATCGCATATAACTTTAATGTACTGACTCGGACGCAGTGCTGCCAACAGTGCCAACTAGTTTTAACAATATTTTAATTAAATATTGTTAAACAGTTTTGTGATAATACTTACATTTTTATTTTAACTTCATACATTCGACATAGGCAAATATTAATCAAATGATGATTTAATGGCTGCTAGAAAAGTTTACTACAAATAAATAAATTGATGAATGTCCAAATAATGACTTTGATTGTGTTATATATAAATAAATTCATGACCATGTTTTAATCAACATTGTATTAAATTTAAGTACATATGTTCGGTTACCAGCTATGAAACAGTTTGTTCTTGCAGCTAAAGTAGTTTGACTGGTTTATTTTAATAAATAATAGCTAACATTTTGATTACTGATTATCAAGAACTGATTAGCTTATCTGGTTTGGGACATGCAGTTACATTGGTTTAGATAATTACAACCAAAGTTTGGTATCTATTAAAGAAATTTGCAAATAGCAAAACTGGTTCAGCTATTTCTTTTTTTCAGTGTAGGGTTGATAATATAATACAAAAGTTTAAACACAAGCTTATGTAATTTGTACCTCTTATTTGTACAAGGGGCCAGTAATCCCCACAGGACATTTTATTAATGCTATGCATATTGACGGTGATCAATTTAAAGGGTTGATTGACGTTTAAGGGCCCAAAGGCTCGTTGAAATTTTACCTTTATAATTCAACTGCACCAAACCAAACCATTGTTATCTGAAAGTCACTTTTGAGTGCTTTACACAAGAACGTTTTCTATGATGTTTTCACATTTTAGTCTTTGTGATGTACAATTTATAATACTTAATATTGGAACGGCTTTGCTTGCTTTTCTCTAGAACTTCGAATCAAAAAATAGTAATTACTCTGTTACACAACATACTGTTGAATCAAAGCACAAATAGCTACGAATAGTGAAGTTTCTAGATTTTCCGAAATACGGATCGAATTTAGGGACCTACTAGAAATTTGGCACTTACATTATGCAGCAACAAATGTCAAGCGTATCAAAAATCAAAGTGGGCTAACCGGATTGAAGGGGTGTGTAATGAATTTCCAGGTGGCGTGTCGGGACGGCCCCCGCCCCCGCTCGGCCTCCTCAAATCGAGTTACCTCCGGCAGTATTTCAATTTGACTGCTATACCTAATTCGAACCCTTTCATCGTTGACGCGCGCCGAGGACATCCCTAATGGAGATTTTTGACGAGCTGCCAGAAATCCATAAAGGTCTCTAAAAGCATATTGTTAAATGAAAGTTTTTATGGACTATCTATAGACAATTATTACGGTTTCCACTTCATGTTTGGATCAAATGTTGTGTAAAAACCTGCACATTGATAGACTATTTAGCTCAATGATGCGTATGCGATTACTCGCAGTTTGCACCTTAAATCTGACACGCAGTGATATTTTTTTAATCGAAACCTTCTTGCAGTCGGTCGTTACGTCAACCTTTATACTGTTTGACCAGAGGAATGTGATAAAACTAGTGATAGTTAGCACACGTGATGGGAAAGAAAAGACGTCGCCTATTCAAATGTACCTACGTCTGAAAAGATTACATACGGACTGAAAAATAGAAATATTTTCACATTCGAATTCGAATATAAATGTGCTTTCGCATTTATTATATTAATTAGTATAGAAATTGGATTTATTACTACCTTGACAGCGTAAGTGAAGAAAAAGCGCATCAAGATATTCTGCATCATTATGTCCTTCCACGTTTTACAGCCGTAATGCTAAAAGAAGACGTGTTGTGTCGCTCTGAATAAGCAGCGCGCGCGCTTCACGTCAGTCAAGCGATCGCATTTTTAACAAAGTAAGTATTTAGAAAAATATGCTAAATTGCCACTGTATTGGTGGCTAACAAATATTCAAATATTCAAACATCACAATACAGGTGTTACGTATAATTGTAACGCTTCAAGCAAATGGGTACTGGGCAGATTCTAGTTTACGAGATATTTGAGATTTTGTGGAAAATTGGCAAAAATAAAGTTTTGTTAAATTGTGATATGCTATGGCCACTGCGTTCCCAAGCGTCTCCTTGGAATAAAATTTTTATTTTATTTATTTATTTATTTATTTCAGGCAAAAGTTAATATAATATAGGCCCATATAATCACAGATTATCCTACATATAATAAAATGATGATGTTATAATCAATAGGGGCATTTTACTTGTAATTTTATTTATCGTTAAGTTTGAACGCAGCTCCGAACATCACTGAGTACAGGTAGAATAACAGGGCGAGACGTAACAAGTCACTGAAGACCAGCTCAGCTCTCGATATCAAGATGCTTCGCTGAGGTATTCCGTTTAGAATTATATAATAAATGTATGCGAGTGTTGTATAAGAAATGTAATATATGTAAAAGAGTAAAAATGTGTTTTAAAAATTATGGAATACAAACTACCAAAATAAAAATCGATATTTCAAAACACTACGAATATTAGTATTGGTCGAAATTGATTAATTTGATTTTGAATAAGCTAAATAAAACTATTAAGAAATAAAGTGCTGCTTATGCCTTACACCACAATGGCGGTTGCAGGTGGCGGGTAGAATTATACGTGAGTGGTTTACTGAAGAAATCACGGTGACGGTGGCGCATTTAAACACAACTTGGCGGGTGTCCGGCAATGTTTCCAAGGTGAAAATTCTGCTGACGTTAAGTCAAAATTGTGTCTCAAGATAGGGCTTATTGTGTTGTTAATAAGGATTACTATAACACCATTGGCATACGATAATGATTTAGCAGAATCGCTGCCCTGGAGCCTTTCGTTTTCCCTACCTTTATTTTAAATTTTAAAAGACAAAAGAATTAATTTTACTACTGGCTTTCTCAAAAGAGATAATATTTAATCTGTAATGTGGCAATGTCATTTTTATTATTTAAATTTAGAAACGATTTCTTCCTCAAGAAAATTGACAGATGGTAATGACGGCGCGTCGAGATGCAGCGGCCGAAACGCTTTACGATTCTAGCATAGATAAAATAATAATATATAACAACATTTTATCTATGTATTTTAGGAATGATTTTGTACGATTAGATGGAAGTAGCCCAGCAACGGAGCATCATCTTTCAGATTACCGATAATGGAGATGTGTAAAGCGGGGGCTCGCCCATGCGAAACTACCTAATTAGTATTTTTTTGCAAATTCAAAGATTTAAATTAATAAAATGAGTTAATAACAGATTTTTCGTGTTTTGTGTGTCCAGTTTAGTTTAATTAAACGATTTTTATACAAATTTTGAATTAAACATAGAAGACGTATATTTTTGTGATCACCTTTCAAAACTCTTTCATTTTGATAGCACTCGATTACATTGGTCTGCTGTATTTTTTTATTACAGGGTCCACCGTTTAAATGCCGCTAAAATATTATCGTGGCCTTAATCCCTTGAGGCCGTCAAACCTGGCATTTGGTCTTATGATTTATATTATTAATGACAACAGTAGAATAAACGTATGTCATAGCCAATACCAGGAGACCCTTCATTAAAACAAACAAATGATATCCTTTGTTTCTTCCTTCCTCCGAATTATATACTCACCTCATGCTTTAACGGTGTTTGAAGTAGATCAACTTCGATTTATCGAAGCAAGTTCAAGACCAAAAAAGTTTCAAACATCCAGTTTACGTAAACCAGAGTTTGGAAAGGTTGTTAGACGGTTGGGATCTAAGAAATTGCGACCGCGGTTCTAGTGGCCCGATCGAGTTATATAAAAAGGTTCATTAGATCCTAATCCTCGAAGTACTTTTTAGAATTAGTCCATCAGGAGATTAATTGGCCCTAACTACATAACAAAGAAGAATTTTTCGATCGTTCAACCACGCGTTTGGTTTTCCAAACGCGTTTAGGTACTTCTATTTCTATAAGTTCTTGTGGTTTTCAAAAATATGAATAAGGGACGTTTGGAGAATAATATTACGATAGTAAATGTACATGTTTGTCGTGGCCGTGTGCTAAGCAGCTTAGTTTTTGTGCATAAAGAATTAAAGATCTGTGTACAATTTGAGATGGAATTGGGCAATGGAATTAAAGATCTTGATTTGTCAACATTCCCAAGAGAGCTTCTTGCACGCCTAATAGTGAATATAAAATATTATTATCACGTCTGTCGGCTTGACACTGTCCCGAAAAATAAGTTCGTCTCTCGACCTACTCATTACTTTTGGGACTATTTTTTGTCAAAATGTCATCCTGGTGGCACAAAGGGTGATGTTACGTATTTCGGGAGGTCTTTGCACGTCGACAGGCTGCCTTGTCCGCTTTTGTTATGAAAATCACGGTCTCATAGCAAAATGCTGACTCACACGATAAACTGGAGTTCATGGAATTTTTCGCACGTGGAATATTGTAGCTCGAAAGAAGGTTGGTTTAGATTTTTTTTGCCGAAATGTAATTTGAAATATGAATTAATAGATTCAGAAAATTACAACAAAATGTATGTATTGAAGTAATTGGTTTATATTAACTTGAAAACTAACATATTTTAAATGAAGAACTTATTGAAAATGAAGTTTACATATGAGTTCCTGCTACTCAATAGGTAAAAGGTACAATCTGGAGATTGGAGATATGTTATATTATTATGTACTAATTTTTGTAATTTAATGGTTAGATATAACATAATAGTAGGTACTTATTCACAGTAGCAGCAATTAGTTAATTAATGATTTCCATACGATGTCATTTGCCCAACTTATTTAGATGACCAAAATTAATATTTAGATTCATTCGAATTAATAATTATGACGATGTTTAACTGTTCATCACAGAGAAGGTATACATAATGGATTTAGTAAGTAGTATAGTAGTACAATGGAGTACCTACTAATTCCATGGGTATACACGTGGGTATAGTAAGTACTTCGTAAAAAACCTACTAATTCCATGGGTATACAAACTATATCTGGCTGTAAAAGTCAGACATTTAGCGTGAGTTGCACCAGTCGCACTTTGACATTGAATTTGACCTCTGACGAGGTTTATATAAAATTGCGTAACAATTTCGACGACCTCGGTGGCGCAGTGGTAAGATTCTTGCTACTGAACCGAGAGGTCCCGGGTTCGATCCCCGGTCGGGTCATGATGGAAAATGATCTTTTTCTTATTGACCCGGGTCTTGAATGTTTATCTATATATGTATTTATTATAAAATATAGTATCGTTGAGTTAGTATCCCATAACACAAGTCTCGAACTTACTTAGGGCTAGCTCAATCTGTGTGATTTGTCCCAATATATTTATTTATTTTTTATTTTTTTTATTTATTTCGCGTTTTTTTGCGCTGGTTAAAGTTTACTACGTCAAAATTGACTGCAAATCAACCTTTAATATTAACAAAATATGCCCTTTGATCTCTGTTTCTACATAGGAACCTGAGTAAATAGATTGCCAGGGTTAAAATAAATATGTATTAATTTAATAAGACACGATAATTAAATGTCCCTTTAATAAATCAATGTTGTTTATTGTATGAACTAGTTTTACATTCTATTTTGTGTTAATAAGAAACTAGTTTTGAGTAGACATTGGTTCCTATTTAGTATATTACGTGACTTATGCGGCCTAGTTTACAACCAAGAGCACAATTGGGAATTTAAAAAATGTTCTAACTTCGCTCAATCACAGAAAATTGTATACATGAACTGGTTAACATCTAGATTCAAGTAATCCCAGGTGTCCATAACAGCATTGTACCCAAAGAGCGGGATCTTTAGGTCTTATAACTTATTCAGATGGGTTCAACTGTGAGCAGTGGTTCAACTGGGAGCAGTAAAGGTCTGAGTAGCATGGGGACTAGTTCACACCAAAAAGAAAAATTACTACTTTGCCTCTCATTGTAGCGGTGATTCCTGCCTTGAAAACGCGGCTTGTTTATATTAAGGGATGCATTGCAAAACTTTGTTTTATGTGTACGTTACTATTTATGTTTTGTAGACAAAGTCGTAGTGTGGGTCTTCGCCGCCCCGGGCGCAATTATCATTTGGGGTCCCATTGACGTCATAACTTGCCCTCCTTTTGCTGCGAGATTCCTTTTTGTGAGCCTGGAGAAAGGATTTTGATTGAGGTCAAAAGCGACATAAGTATAACTATATATAACTATACAACTAGTCCTACAAATATTATAAATGCGAAAGTATGTGAATCCTCACAAACTTTCGCATTTATAATATTAGTACGTGCGTGCGTGAAAGAGTAACAAACAAAAATACATACATACATCCGTATGTATGTTTGTTTGTTACTCTTTCACGCAAAATCTACTGGAAGAATTGTTATGAAATTTGCTACACGGGTTGAACCTGGTAGAACGGGTAGTACCTGGAATAAAATATATAGTTCTATTTATCCCTAAATTCCCACAGGAGCGAGCTATAGTGGATTATAAATGTATAACAATATGTATGTTTCTTTTGATATTGTATACCAATGGATCGTAGAATAAAATGCATCATAACCGATTATTAAATTCATACTGACCAGACTAAGCTGCCTTTTAAATGATTTGGGCCATCAAATTAAAGGGTATTAGTATTGCAGTATTTTAATTATCGCACAAAGTATTTCTTTGTTGCGCTACTCGCCGCAATTGCAATTAACGTAGCCCACACTGCGGCTCGTGTATCTACCACTGGTCTATTCGTACGTCACTGTCGGCAGTATATTCGTATAGATAGATAGTAATAATTCGATATATTCATGATAATAAAGAATATAAATGAAGCGAAAGCAACATTCCCAGTTAATGCGGTGGTCTTGCCAAACAATGCCTCCCAAATATTTTTCAGTTTCAGTTATATAGGACATATAGGGATTCACCTAAAAGTAATTATTACTTTTAGTTTTGCAAATTGAATTGTGAAGCGATTTACAAAACACATCTACCAACCAAAATTTTGGAATGGACAATGCTTGAGATTTTGTTTGTTTGTAATAATCTTTATTGCACTAAGAATACATATTAAAAATACATATATAATAAGAAGAGGTTTTGTTATGTTTTTATTGCTTATTATTTTGTAATAAGGTTGCAGTACTGTTATACTCCTAATAATATAATAGGTACGTGAGCTCATGGTAACGATGTTGATCCATCTAGCACACTGCTACTAGCCGGTAAATTGCATTCGTGGTCACTTCCCCAAAGAAAATAACTTGTGTAGTTTTAGCCCTTATTGTAAACGCCTTTGTTTATAGCGAAACTTTGGGGAAGCATTACAAACTTGGCAAACAATTCTGAGTTTTAAGATTGTATTTTTGTTTCAAAGCATTTGAAAAAGAAATGTTTACCATTTATATCATTTACACTATTATTACAAAGAGGTAAGCGTTTCTGAGTTTCTATGTTTGAGGCGAGTAATGTCTCCGAAACTACCGAACCGATTTCAAGAACGTTTTCACCATTAGACCATAGCAATCTTGGATAATGTACCTTATTATCCAAAATTGCAATCTTGGATAATGTACCTTATTATCTCAAAATTCCCACGGGAGCGAAACCCCGGGCAACATCTAGTATTGTATATAGATGATTAAAGCCTATAGAATTATTTAAATAATTAGTCGCAAATTATCATCTGGATCATTAGAGGATGAACAAAAAAATATAATAAAGCCGAATCATTTCACATGGTTCATGTCACGTGGATGATGTGAGTGGTGAAGGCAGTTGTAATTCAAGTTATTCTTAGCTGATATTACCCAGGTTAAATTAAAAAATAAAATGTGTTTATTAGGTAACACAATGGTTCAGATTACAATTGATGGAACCTCCTTTTAAGCAAAATAATTGCCTGTGCCAGGAAGTTCCACTCTTTTATAACAAATTGTTTTATCTAAATATTGCAAAGAAGTTTTTTTTTTTATATATACAAAGCAGAATATTTCAAGCAAAGATCCGATTTCATCAGTGAATAACGAAATAAACAAAGAAGAAAACAGATGGAAATCATTTCAAAGAAGTATAAATTAAATTTTCGACATATTTTAACACTGGTATGTACATAAAGGTAAATTAAATAGAGCGGATTATTTATCACAGGACATTTATATCAACACAATGAAAACGGCGCTGTCCGTTTACAAAGCTGACTTCATTTTATAAAATGACGATTCACCATTGCAATAAAATAACGATTAGTTGTATTAATTGGCGTTATTGTATCAACTGAAGCATGAAGGGTCAACGGTTTGGTTTTTTTAATTTTTTTTTGTGTCAGTCGGTTGTTTCAATTCCCTTATCACAGTAAATGCCTGGGCGCTCGGTATTTTTGGTAAAGTTTCATTGTAATATTCTCATATATGAGACTTAGATCAATTTTTGCCCCCTGCCCTCTGTATTTAAAATTCTAACGAAATCACACGAGTCGTTATTGAAAAGGCGAGTACAAATATTCTTTTTTATAAATATATCGAGATAGTAATGGCAAAGCATTTTATAAATAATACACAGGAACTCGTTGTTTGTTTTACATGAATCAATTGATCCAGCTATGCAGTGCTGGATCAATTGATTCTTTTGTCGTATTCCTGTAGGCTGTGGCCATTGTAATTAGTGTCCTTTAGTAGTATAGTTATGTTATTTTGAAACGGAAAATGAAATAAATAATATGTTATATAAATTATACTCTCATTTATAAAATAATAATTTTATAAATGACAGTAAAAATTCAAAATGAGATTCATTTTATAAATATGAGTTCTTTAATGAATCGAAATTTTAATATCTCATGCGAGTTTACTTTGCAATTGGAAATCAATTCAATAATTATTTTTATATGAAAGTATATATGAACGTATTTATTATTTGGAACACTGGCAGAAGAAGTGTAAACGTGTATATCATGGGAGGTCGAAAATAGTAAAGTTGCACCATTAATGTTAACGTCCTTGTTCCTCGTTTTATTTTATTGGTTGATATAAATCACGAGTATAAACAATAACGCAGCGCAGTAAAAACGTTCGTTACTGCATTGTAGATTGATGCTAGTGAGCAACGCGTCTATTTCCGTTGCATCCTACTTTCTGTCCCTTATTTTCGTCTCGTAACAAAAAATAAAAAATATGAATCCTCATTGGGGCGCTCTATTTTTTTGTGGTTGTGTGTCATGCATTTTTAAATAAATTTTTAAAGACTTTTAAATAAATTTGTTTTTATTTTTTAGTTGGTATTTTTTTTTCGACAAATTATGTGTGTTTTATTCCAGGTTATATTTTACCCGTGTACTAAATGTTGTAACAAACCGTCTGCTAGATTTTGTGTGAAAGAGTAACAAATATACACACAAAATTTCGCATGTATAATACTAATAGGATTTATCATTTGATGCCTAACCGAGGATGTAACCGTATTTCAAGCTTATAATCTTAGCTTAAAAACATTAAGAATTTATTCTAAAGTACAAAATAAAAATAAAATAAATTTACTATATTTTTCCAAATATTTCCCACGGGGGACGAGAGCTTCGGAAACAACGGGAGCAGATGGCGACGCTGCGAACCGAAAATACAGAGTTAACATGCTCACGGTAATTGAAACAGCCAATCAATAACAATAAATAATGATCAGAACGCTCAACAATTTCTACTTCGATATGTATATAATATTCACTGCCTTTTCTAAAGGGAAGAATTTAATAAATCAATTATAAATTATACAATTTAATTTGAAATGTCTCAAGACTCACACTATATGTTATTATAGTAAGTACTTCGACGGAGTACTAATTCCATGGGTTTAGTTCCAAAGTAGTCAGGTTCCAAATATTAATAAGGGTTGGTTATTCAATAAAAATTTTAGTTACAAGATAAGATGGCAAATAAAAATAAGGCTAAGCCAATTAATGCTTAAACCATTCATTGTAGATTCGTAGAATGAGTTTTTGTTTCTTCTCAAATTTTCTTGCACGACCTAAAAAATATAAAGAGCATTTCTCGTTGAGACAACATAACAAGACTGATTAATATACTTGTATATTTTCCTATCAGGGGTTTCTGATAAAAACCAATAGCTTATGAAAATGACATGAAGCCGCGCGTATTGTGGTCACGAGTCGCGATGCTCGAGATGTGAATTTTATGCGAGTATGCGAGTGATGTTCAAATATTGAGCACGATTAAGTACGAGATAAAAATAGACGTTAATTTATAGGTAATATTATTCAGTTACTTTTACGGAATACTAGCTGTGTTCCGGGGTTTCGCTCCCGTTGGAATTTCTAGATAAAAAGTATCATATGTGTTATATTTTACCCGTGTACCAAATTTCATAATATATTCGTTATAAATAAAATTCAAACTATTAATAAAATGGAAGGAAAACGTGTTTAAGAAGTGTTTAACTTTTAACGGATTGTTTTTATTGACATCCGTGCAAACAGGCTTTCATAGTACATCATAGGACGAACGTCTCAGACATATTTGTTTTATCTATGGTCTCAGCTGTCGCGAGTTCCTAACTGGATTCAAGTGTGAGTTGCACCAGTCACTTCGGCTGTTGACTTTAACGTGACGTTTTGAGAAAAAGGCGTACTATTTTGCATTTTTCCGCGCAGAATAATGTCAAAGTTAACTGGTGCAACTCACTGTTAGTGGCACAGAATTTATAATATTTATATAGGCCCTGTTTCATCGCTTACTCATAAAGTATCTGAAAGCCTATATATGTAACATACCAAATAGCGTTAAAAATTCTGTTTCACAAGTGGTTGGTTTTTCTAGCAGTCAATTTATCTGTCAGATGATATGATATTTTATCAGAATGTGGTGAAACAGGCCCTTATTAAAAAATAAACTTTGGGCATGACAAGTATGAAACAAAAAGCTTTTACTCAAATGTTTGTACGTTAGGAAGTCGTTAGGTTATTATTATATTATAAAAAAGTTATATTTGTGGTGTCAATTTTACTAAATGATCCTCAAGAAAATTTTCATCCGCTAATATACATTGAGCGGATGAAAATTTTCTTAGCTGAATATACTTACATAATATCATATAAGTACATATTTGCCAAATATTTTCGAGTTATAAATTGACTTGTGGAAAATTAAGTACCTACTTTGAAATTACGGTTATAATCTGTATTCTTCAAAGAGCCTTCTAGACAAGACATCAAAAATGGCGTCGATTGCCGCTTACAGCTTTCATTCCCCGGCGTCCTAGCTGAGCTATAAATGTGGCAAGGCCGCGCGGCAATATCAAAGTTTTTTATTTAAATGTGGTCTATGCTGTCATGTATTGCTTTCAATCTTATATAAGTACACGTCATACTGTACGATCATGCTTAATTACTAGTATAAATAGACTAAAAAAAACAATGATTCATTCATTCATTAAAGAATGAGATAGGAATTTGACGAGGCGTGTGATGTGACGCGACACGATATTATCACATACTGGATGTACATAACAGTGTTCTATAGGTATAGACTAGTAGCGGCCCGTCTCGGCTTCGTTAAAAACAAAAATTATACATCTAAACTTTTCTCAGGAATAACACTATATATTGGTAAAAACCACATAAAACTACGTGCAGTAGTTTTGAGTTTATCGTGAACAGACAAAAAGACGCGGCAGAGGACTTTGTTTTGAGGATTGTTTTATAATATGGAGGTATTGACAGCACACACAAGATAGTACACAAACCTGTACATTTGATACTTTCCCGATGCGTCCATCACACCGCGTTATCTCAACGAGGATGCGGGGCTAGGACGCCGAGGTCGGCTGGTAGGACAATAGCGTCATCTCGCGGCCAAGATTAAAAGACACTGGCTAAGATAGAAACGAATGAACCCGATTCATCTTCGCGCTAGCGTCCTTTCGGAGATTGGAAAAAGTGAGTAGGTACTTAAACTAAGTAAGTTATATTTATGGTGACTACGGAAATTGTCTTTTCCTGGTTTTCCCTTTGAGTAATAAGGATGGTTGGAATCGCCTGAGTTTGATTGGATGATTGGACCTTGTTATAGGTCATCAGAGAATATTATATGGGAGATATTTCTTTAAAATATATTACTTGCCCTAAAAACAAATGCGTTAAATGTTTACATCTACATGAGTAATTTTAATCAAGTGAATATTTGACCTCGTGACAATTAATTATATCTATTCCAAAATTTAATTAAAATCGACACAGCTGTTTTGCTGTGAAAGCGTAAGAAACATAGAGACAGACTTTATAATATTAGTATGGAAGTATGAATTATTTCTTCTGACACATTTGTATATCAGGTTCCGGAAGGATGAGCGATCCTTTGAGAACAAAAATGAAATAAAATTTTAATATGTACCTAATATTTTTAAATATTGAGCCATTGATTAAAACGCTTTGCGGTTACCTAAAGTTCGAGTCCATTCTATCGCCAAATCACGTGGGGTGCCATATGCGCTGCATCGTTGACCCGCAAAATTATTGGCCCGCGGCCAAATCGAACAATATCCTTTATAACTTAAGAAAACAAATGAAAATCTGAGCCGACTTCAGTCCAGTTATTTCTAGATCCAATTTGATTTTTGTTCGAGAACTCGAGAACTTAAATATAAATTGGCACTTAGGCAATTGGTAAGCTGATTTGACTTAGGCATTCAGTGATAAATTGGCTGCTCCATTTTCAAATTACCTAATATTTAACGCCGGATATGCAACCAAGCAAATTATTTAGGAAACAAATGTCCGGATCTGCCGCTCCCGCGTGGCCCTGGCAGAAGAGGCAATTCCAAGAAATGCTGGTTTGATGTCGCCAAGGACGATATGCGTGCCAATGGTCTGACGATGATGATGCCATACCATAATGATGGCACATACAATAGCATCATTATGGTTCTACCCGAGCAAAATCCCTAGTAATAATTTTGCTGGCAACACAGAGTTACTTTTTTTAATCGTTTTTATTGAAGTTGCCACTCTTCGGCTCCGTACTAGATACTAACTCTCGTGTGTATCCCAAAATACATATTATTCAGCAATCGACCTATTTTATGAAATAGGGTACGTAAGATTTTAATAATAATAATTCACAAATAAATTAATAAAGTTTTGTAGAAACAGATAAACAAACCTCAAAACCATATAGGCCCGTGCTGAATGCGTAAGCAGACCTATTGTATGGAATTTAAACGCACATGTACACGCGCGTACATACGAATGTCGGAGGCCGGAGGTACCTACGTACATTAAACCATTATACTGTTTCTATTCTAACGCAATCCATCCATAACACGTAATGGAAATGGTAGCTAAAGCTGCATACACAATAATTTCTGAGTGCTCCCTAATTTGATTCCATACGGTTGCCGCATTAGGTGTCGGGAGTGACTGCTAGTCGACGGACGGGGCTCGCATCCACTACTCTACTGATACTCATACTTTTAAGGAGAGATGATGATAACGGAGACGTAATTAACGCTCCATGTGAATGCGTAGTGTGCGTTAGCAGGCGGTTTTACATGTTTTGAGAAGTACGTGTACATATTTAAATATTAGTGTACTTCAAAACACGTGCATTCACGTGTAGCGTTAATTTTATAGTGAGACATAGCGGATATCAAAATTCTACCATATAAGTGAAAATTCGCTGCCGCATGCAAATGCATCTATTATAGTGACTTATAAATCAATTGAATATTGTAGTAATTATAGTAAACCTAGTATTTGTGATTTTGTGTGTGAAAGTGTGAATATTTCATGTAAGTTTTCTGAGAAAGGTCCATTTCTTTTTTGTTTTCATCTTTTAGGCAAACAGCATATTTTTTTACCTGTAACTTCAGCATCTTATACCTACCTATAATGTTGAGAAATATAGAAACTTGAATAACCTGTTATCAAACTTGAATAGTCCAAATACCATTTCTTTAAGTTGTTTTTATGTTTACCATTTGTAATTTTTTTTTATCTTTGATTTCGGTGACGATTTTCGGAGATGTGAATTGTGATTGGGTGCGGACTTAAACAAGTGGCATACGGACAGACAACACCGCGTCAGGAAACCGCAAATGCTTCTCATGTTGTGGTAATCATAACTAAACTGTATGTACTGTAATTTACTGTTCTATCGAGTTGTAGGTAATTAGTAGTATCAAACTACTCGAGTTCCTGTTGTTAGAAAGTTTGTGGCTTAGCTTAGACTTGCATTACAGAGACACGAAACAGAAAAACAATTGTTCTTTTCTTCTTCAATATTCAATGAATTACCCGAAAAAAATTAACGTCGGCAAAAAAACGACGAGTTAAAATCACGATCGCCTGCGCTTATTCAATACAAATACAATAACGGTGTGCTCACAATGCCCGCAATGTATTAGAACAGAACTAACAAGATTAGCTTTACATGCCGTACGTGGGCATACCAGCGAGTACTACCATTTTACATGTCATGATCGGTCGGATACTCATCATCTTCAACTTGGACAAAGCCGCAGACATAAGCTAGAATATAGATAAATAAATCTATCTAAACAATGAATTTGATACAACTATATGTGCATACAATAAGAGCAGGTCATGAGCGACTGAATAAACTTGAATAACGAACCCGTATTAACATATAAACAACATTTTGTGAAAACTAATTTGGAAGCTTGTCCAAAGTTTCAAGTCTCGTAATCCTCTCATTACATACATCCGCGAGCATCCCAACACATGTCATCAATACGTCCACAAACTTTATTGACATTTTCATATAACGACAGTAAATATATTCGGCTAATTTTTGTTTAGTTTCTGAGTTGGACATTGACAGATAGTTGGACAAAATAACGGGTTATCCCACACAAATATTTACAAAGTTCGCAAGGGATGTCCGCGGACAGTGATCCATCGGTTTTGAAAAAATATTGAGGAGTGAAATATTATTATAGTAAGTGCTTGACGCAAGCCACCTCAAGAATACTATATCGCTTGTTGTTCTGTAGTGGGAAGTCCGGAATAAATATTACATTAATAAAAATGAAATTATGAATCATAAAAATAATAATTGGCGCCGTAGCTTTACAACTGTACGTACTTGAATTCGTCTGTTTACTTGTATACTGATAAAAATACCACTTAACAGCCCTAACCTAACCTTGTCTGTGAATATTGCTTATATTCGATCATCTACTAGACAAAAGATAAAGGTCTTCAAATGGCTGAATGGCTGAGTATCGGGTTGCTGGTTATGGGCCGCCATCAGGTAACCCACATGCTCGTTTGCCACTATGCTATAAAAAATAACCTTGATATTATTTTATCGAAAACAAAATACGATAGACATCGTTATTGGTGAATCGAGCAGTGGTCGATTGGCTGCAACAAGGTTTATTTCCACTCGAATTCCATTGAATTTGCGGTGGCAATTGCGTACTGTCGCGACTAAAGTAGAATGTAGGAGGTAATCAGCTTACAAATTATGACCTCTGATTGCGGCTATAGTAAATGAAAAATTTATACACTACATAAACATAAATAGACATTTTTGGGAAGAGTTATTTTGGGGAGGGGACTTTTTGAAGTGAGAGTCATTTTGGGGAAGATACCTTTTTTAACTAAAGGACATTTTGGGAAAGGGCTACCTCATATGGTCTTCAACAGCCGCGTCACGCATCGATGTGCGCCGATAGAATCGGTCGAATTTATTAATTAATAATTTATTTTATTTTAAAGATAGTTTGATAACTTTTCCATAGAAATTTATATATTGCTTCATGTTTAATTTACGTGTATTCTCAGAATTAGAAATTATTAAAAAAAAAAACATAGGTAACTTCTCCAACTAGATTTGTAATGACGCAACATTTCCGATCTGTAATTAATTATCGTCTTTTATCAGCTGATGATTTATCCAACATTTCCCGCTTTCTGTTCGCTACGTAGAAGAAAATCGGTCCACAAAAAAGATCGCATTAGCCTTAATGGACTACCGTTGCTGAGTTGGAGACGATACTCGGGCTTACTCATAATGCTCAGATCACAGAATTTGGATTCATATAAGCCAAATAGAAGCGGCCGATTATGCTGCATAGGACTAAACTCCTCATCTTATTCATTCATTCATTTCAATCCAATTTTCATATGCTTTAGGCTATGCCAGAGCGGCAGATTTTTTCATATAAAAACAGCAGATAGCAATACAAATTATAAAACTGGAGGAAACTTGTGCTGTTGTAAGCCCTGGGACCTTTTTGATACATCATACATGTTATCTTCCCACTTGAGAGGTTGAGACACGAATAAAAGATATAGCTGTATGTATAATTGATTATGTACCTTAAAACTGCCACAAAGAGTTCTTAGCAGTGCTTTTCCAGTATTAAATCATCATGATCAATAATGATCTTCTGGCACTTAGGTGACATCATTTTGAAATGTAATTATTTGTTCAACAGCATGCGGCGACGTTCACTTATAAGGGTGGGTTGCACCGTCAACTATTTAACCTACGCAGAAAAATGCATAATACGCCATTGACCAAACGTGCAAACCAAATACGGCGATTAAAATCAACGTCAAATTTTACTATGCAACTCACTCTAAGTATGTCGAACTGCTAGTAACAAGGATTTTTCTGTCGGAAAAATCGTTTAATAGCAATAACATTTTCCTTATTGCCACATTCTGTTGTCTGCCACACTCAGATCACTCAACGAAACTTTCCGCCATCATGACAACAATTTGGATTTTATTATATATTAATTCCGTTTGTTTGTCAATAAAATACGCGAAGGCCGTCAAGCGATCATAAAAATGACATAATCGTCGCGTAAACGAAAGGGTGCCTATAAAAAGGCCCTTTTAACGGAAGATATTATTTACAGTTGCAATATCGAGGACATTTGGCTTCTATAAATTCTCAGAAGCTATTTTATTGAGTTTATTTCACCAATCCGTAGCTAAATGGATACGCACTGAAGCAGTGAGGCAGCGCTCTTATACTCGGGCAATTTTCACTTCATATCTGAACGTACGGTCTACAGAATATAGACGTCACCAAGTTTATAGCAAAACATATCTATTACCGTAGTAATAGAGTCCAATTACTTAGTAGTTGATTTTACTAAGGATAATAGGAAACTAATATTCGTTGGGGCTATACATTCGGATATGGAACTAATCGGATACCACCACAACCAGCTTACCAACGTCTGGATGTTACCTACTTACTGCAAAGTTCAATGTTCCCAATAGTTCTGTGGGTTGAATAATGCTAAAGCACAGCATCTAATATAAATGTGGTGTGTGGTTCCGCCCCAGAGTTGGACCACTACACACATATCCTCCCGTGTATATGTATATATTTATTTATTTATCCAAGTACACATAAGAAATTGCAATAAAAACAGTACAATTTAATTACGTATCGTACGTAAGTATATGATATGAAACGAATAAGGAACATTTAGATTTGACGGTGATTAGAAGTAATAGCATTAGAATAAAGGTTGACATTAGGCAGGCGGCCGGTTGTAAAATTACAGCAATTTTTTAACGATTTGTATATAATAATAATAATTAGATTAAATCATGATATTATAAATAAGATTTTGCGCAGCAGTGGGAAACAAAACGAATAAACATTTTAACGACACATCTTTTCTTATTTTTAACATATTTTAAATCCATTAATATAGAAGATTACCGCACTGTGTTTGCTTTATAGAGTTTAAAGTTTAAAAGTAAAACTAAACGGTTGTAATCCAAAAATTCCATCATTCGTCCGATTATAATAATATTCATTAAATTCAAAAGAGCTTGTATTTTCAAGCTCTTAGAACAGAATCCCATTTGAGTTGTGGAATGCATAACGTTTCAAACATAACATAACATTGGTTTTTATCCACATAGCCACTCGATCTCTTTATGGGAGCCATCCCGATCCCACTCCAGAATAAACACATTTTTATTCCGATCTCATGCTAATAAAATGCAAATTGAGCCCTTTCGGCTTAGGGTTTAGCAATTTTCAACAAATGTTTCCTATTGAATTTTATTTGGTTTCCTTAATTGCAAGCTATTATTTTCTCTGTAATTTTCATTCAATGCTCTTTGAAATTGAGTGAAATATTACGCAAGTTGAAGGTCCCAGGTTCGAATCCTACTCGTGCCACATGTGTTTCCACCAATCTAACTCATGTATAGTTTCATAGATAACCACCTAATTCCGGCGAAGGAATAATCGTGTGGAAACCTGCTCACTGGTTGATTCTATATGAAATGGAGAAGGCAATGGTAAACCACTCCATTAATAGTGCCAAGAAAGCTGTTGTGTGTGTTTCATTCCACGTCATGACCACGACCGTGAGACATGAGTAAATACGACTACGAAACGTAAATACACATAATGCATTTGGTTTATAATACGATACAAACCTCTCGCCCGCTGTTTATTTTGCTTCTTAATTTTAAATGAAAATAGGTTTGATTGAAGGCTTTCTTTTAATATTTCTATCATAGGTTTACATCTTCCCTGGTATCGGGTTCAGAATTTGTGTATTTAATGCCGACAGTTTACTGGACTTTGGCGGATTCAGAATAGATTGATGGTTTTTTATTGCGGTAAATAAAATATCTCATACCAAATTCACGCATTCGCCTCGGAATCTATCTGAGCAAGCAAATAATGCATCGCAAACATTTCGATCACTTTTTAATTTCTGCTTTTAACCGGAAAACATTGATGTTTTTTTTTTCTAAAGATTTTTTTTCTAAAATTACGGCACGTAGCTGCCCCGTGGCACATCATTGCACAGAAGACGTACGTTTACCGCCATTTTCTGTTTCATAAATCTCTATTCGACTTTGAATAGGCTCGTTAGTCATAAATAACCAAACTCTAATCGGTATCTCTTATTCTCCCCAAGAGAGAGTTAACGTCCGGTTGTAAAAGCATCTTCAAAATTATTCAACCGTTAATGGTCGATTTTTTACTCGAACTTTAGGCTTCGAGGCGTCACAGCACCGAATGCAACCAGGAACAGACGCGAGGATGAGAGAGATAGATCACTCATTCAAAAATACTCTTAAGAACCTTTATTATTCCCACTTCTTCCATATTGGTTAATATTTTTTCAATGTTGAACGTGAGAAGTGGATATAAGGTGAGAAGAACACCTAGAAACGAGATGGATGCATTGATGCGTTATGTTAGGGACAATGATATGAAGGTATTGCATGTGGACATTAACTAAATTAGTGTTGCATTTGGCTCTACTAACTCAGTTTAATCTAACAGATATATATACGACGATATCGTCGTATTAGTGTTTTTAATAAATTTATCATGATGCTGACAAATTTGTATGTTTTTCTTCGAAACACATAGTCGTACATTGTACACTGAATCACGATTTCAGTAAAATTGTAATTTTTCCGCTGTAAAACCACGTGTGAAATATTTACGAGGTAAAAGCTTTTGGATGTAAAACGTTAATGTCTGTATTTCTTTTGTTGCCTTTCAACAATGATGGCGGCATCTCCTATATTTTATTGATTATTAAGTAAGTATGTATGGTATCTGCACGCGGATTCTCTTACATGGAAATTTTAGAATTCTAGATAGCCCTCTTCATAAACGCAGCTGTCTAAATAAAATAAAACTATTAAAATCCGTATTTTTTAGTTTGCGAGATTAATGCGCTCAAAAAATAAACTTTTATATTTATACTTAACTAGCTTTCGTTCGTCTTTGCGAAAACGGAACAGGCATGATTTTCGCACAAATTTTCACCGCCCATTATAGTCATATGGTGGTTAGACTTTTGAAAAAAATAAGTAGCAGGTTGTGAAAGTGTATATAGCAGTATTTAAAGTAAAAGTTATATCGACAGGAAGAAGAATAGGCATAGTTATAATTATATAGATGTGGTAGTGGTGTGTGATTATGAACTTTGGATTGAAGGCACATAGCTTTCTCATCCTCCGATGCGAACTTTAAACTTTTTGTTATTCGTATCAACTTCTCTATGGCAGAATGTGAGAAATTAGGGAGTTTTAATTTGAAAGTCTTATGCTCGGTTTCGTTCGCGGCTGTTGTTAAACTTGTGGCCCAAGTTTGATGTTCGTAATTAGCTTTTGGTAATTTTGTTAATTCCCCTGATGGCGCTCCCCGTAATGTAGCACAAACCAATTATTGGTTTAATTTTTAATCTTATTAACGTCATTTAAAATTTCCTCGCTATAGTTAACAATGCTAACTTTTTAATTCGACTTTCCGGATTAAAAATGTTTATGATTGCAAATTGTGTTAAAATAGTTTTAATTTTATTTGCACAAGTGAAATTTTGTATTTTATACGATGCTAATTAACCAATTGTAGGTAATACCTACTATCTAGTATTCTGTGCCAAGAGCTTGTTTAAATTTAACAGTTCATAACTTAAAACAAACTCTTGGCACTCACCCTCTCACCTCGATAAGTGATTTATTTTGCATGATTAAATGTTGTAATTAAGTATTCTATGTTTTTACATATATAATTTACCATTTACTAGTAACATTATTTACTACTTAGGTATAATGTATATATATTCCTTTCTGACCCATGTAACACCAAAGTGGTTCACCAAGGTGTTCCTACCTCTACTTCTAGCAGTTAGTGTGTTACGTGTAGGAGAGCATCTTTTGTCGCCAAAAAATTCTATGTAAAATGGTAAAAAACCTTTCAATAATAGTTTTTAAAATTTATTTTTATATTAATTAATTAATATATTCTGTTTTTTAATAATAATTAATAAATAATCTGAATGTAAAAATCGTGAGCATTACAAAGGATTGCATTTTCATGGATGGTAGAATTTACTATATACGTTGTTACCTTGCCTCGTGCCACTCCGTTGTGTCTTTTATTTTCCGCGTTGTCCGTCGACGGATGTCATAACAAAGGACTGAGCAATGGGACCGCGCTCTAAGAAGGTACCTACATTTTTAGACTTTTTCATATGATAGTAGATAGTCGTCAAGACAAAATGTAGTTATACATATACTAGGAATAAACTAAGAGCAAACTATAGGACTTACTTCGTTCTATTCGATTCAGTAATAGATTCTACCAACTCACTTGTACCACTTTGAGTGCGAGAGTCTGACTAGAACATGCTCTGATTGAAGATTTGGTACGAAAATGGCAGGTATTCTGTGGAGAATACAATAGAATTGTTTTATATATGTTGTCCAAGCCCTGGGAATTGGCAACACTCCAAAGTTAACGGACGATTTTAGAGTATATTTGTATTGTTATAATACTTTATTCAATTAATAAACGATTCGTCCAATTTCCTTAAATGTTGATCTCTGTGATTCACAAAAAGAAGTGGAATAAAAATATAAATGATTTTTACAAAAAATTTTCTTCATAATAAACGGAATTTATTTATTAACTCATTGATAAAATGCCAGGAGCATGCGATATTTTAATTTTATCAATGAGTGGTGGTTGTTAGAAGCACAGCATTTCGCATTTATAATATAAAATATTTATACTTAGGTCTTGGATGTTTATCTATATATGTATATGTTATAAAAATATAGTATCGTTGAGTTAGTATCCCATAACACAAGTCTCGAACTTACTTTGGGGCTAACTCAGATTGAGTGTGATTTGTCATAATATATTTATTTATTATTATTTATACTTCCAATAATTATACGCCTAGGTACCTAATCTGTTTTCAAATATTTCCAAGGGAAAATATAGATACAGTATCAGTACAGTTTTTATCTTTTACGGTGCAGACAGAGATTCTACAAAAACAGTTTATTATATATAGAATTATGTCATTTACGTCACGCATATTCATAATTGTAAACAAAAGCACCCACCTAAGACGATAGATCAATGTCAAAAAATGCGGCGGAGTCAAGTTTTGGATTGGATACCTTGGAAAATATTTGGCCAAAGTTTACAATTCTCAGTACGAGACAATCCATCAACGTCAGCCGACGCAGGCGTTACCACTAACTGCTGGAATTTAGCAGCTTAATGTAATTGAATTGAGTAATTAAATTCCATTGTCGTCTTAGCAATCAAAACACTGTTTCAGGCTTATTCGTTTATTATTTTTCATAACGGAGCGAAGTTTATGTCGGAGTCAGTTTCCAGTTTCCGAGTGTTCAGTTATTTTCATCTAGCGTCCCGTCCCGGTACTTCTTCGGGTAAAAACATAATAAATTATACACCTAATCCTTCCTCAGGAATCGCACTATCTATAAGTGAAAATAGCAAAAAAATCCGTGCAGTAGTTTTGAAGTTTATCGCAGACAGACAGATGCGGTAGAGGACTTTGATTATAACTTCAATTGTACGGTGAATAAATTGAATGAACAGCACTTATCTTTGTATATTCAGTAAATCAGAGTCCAGATTTGTAGTATCACCACGGCACACAGAGGATTACGTAAGAGGGACCTCGGGTACGTGTCCGAGGTACGAAACACTCTTAATAAGACTGTTAGTAATTGTAGTTTTGTACGGAAAACTAATTGCGTTTGCGGGACAAATAAGGGGAATAAAAAGGCTATTTTTAACAAGATGAAAAATTATATAAAATTTTGTCTAAACAACAGAATGATATTAATTAGGAATAGAAATAATGTAATGAATTTACAATGCAAAGTTTATCGTTAAATAATATTTAAACGTTGTACTTTAAAACATTTTTTTGTTAAAATAATGTTGTTATTTTACGAGATCTCAAACTCGGGCATCACTTCAAGTTATTTTTGAAAGATCTCCTAAGTTGCAGCCGATGCACTTCAAATTAAAATAAAGAACCGAAAAAAGGCGACCTCTGTAATCTAATGGTCACCATGCTCCGGCACGATGCTACATTGGAGATCTTGGGTTGCCCGGTCAGGCCAAGTGGAAAATGATCTTTTTCGAATTGACCTAGGTCTTGGATGTTTATCTTTATATGTATAGGTATGTTATAAAATATAGTATCGTTGAGTTAGTAGCCCATAACACAAGTCTCGAACTTACTTTGGGGCTAACTCACTCTGTTTTATATTTATTATAACTAATAAATTATGGAATCTAGCATTAGTAGGTAAAGGTAATATGTATTATATTCCAAGATAGACCAAGACACATGCCATTCCATATTGACCCACGGCTGGGGCAAGGCTTCTTGGCCGATTTGTCTCTGTAAATGGGGGAGCACTAAGGCGGTTACAAATGGCAGATTACGCCAGTTTACTATCTACTAGCTTGACAAATGTTACAAGTAAGACTGATTTGAGCCAAAGAGAGAGAAGGCGACAGATCTTGTATAGACATTTGATATTAGTGTTATGTGCAAACTAGCGACACGCTGGCTTTTAATAGAAGTGTTTTTTGTCGAGTGCTTACATAATGATAAAGAAATAGAAAACCAGCCAAACAAATTTGGTTTTGTACACTTCAAACAAAATCAGCATTATAAATTACATACACATAATTGGTTCCCGCTCAGTATAATGCCACAGTTTCAGGCCGAATAAACGAAAAAGATTCTTAATTAAGTACTTAATTATAATAAAGAATCTATTTCTAAAAAAAAGAATAAATATCTAAAAAAGATCTTTTTCTCTGCTATCGGCGCGTCGTTATGTACATACGGGCTGCGACATATATCCCACGAATATTAGTACAGTATGTGCTGTAGACAAATCTCGTTTTTATTATTTAAGTAAATGGAAAGTTCTTTGTAGTCACCGTACAAAATACTTTAGGTTTTGCAAAATGTGTGAGTATATATCTTTTGACCTTAAACTGAAACTCAAATCAATGCTTGAAAAGATAAAAGACCGCAGAACCTACTTAGGAATATATTTTCAAATTGTATTAAAGTTATTACTACAAAATCAAATTTTAATTCCAATTTTATTACATTTAAACATGATCAAAACCTAGTGTAGTAGGAAATCGTATATGTAATTTCTAATGGCATTCTTTCATTTTCTTTCTTTTTGATCCATAAATGAGATAATGTCATTGGCATGCTATAATTTTGTTGATTTTGAGAAAAACACAAGTAATCTGAAAATGTAGTATCTTTACTAAAAAATAATAATGGAACGGTTACTTAGAGAAAGCCGTATCATGCAGGGCTCCTTCAACCAACGACTGACTGAGAGTAACGACTCCGCGATGCAAGGAAAGGAATCATAAAAGAAATATAAACATTAGTATTATCTCAGTAACTTTTGTATGGAATAGAAAAACAGGCATTGAGTTCCGTTATGGAAAATAAATATATAAATTGGTATCGAACTTTTTTCTCTTAAATAATAATAAGAAAACGAATTAATACTTTTTACAGATTAATAGTGCAACAGAATTCCTGTATGAATTAGAACTTGTAGGAATATTGCAGTAAATCAATATTTTAAAACATTGAAATATTTTGTCTTTTGCTGAAAAAATTGAACAGATAAATAGATATTATATAAACATATAAATCAACTGATCTATTTACAAACCTTATTTTTCGTTATATTTTTTTTAATGGCCAGTATCTGCCTATTTGTCATTTGCGTTATATCGGCGTTAAAACAGGTTTTTTTTTTCATTTTTTTTGGCACATAAAACAGTTTTTAAACATAACATGCTACAATATTATAGCTTGGACAGATGCTTGTTGGACAGATATTTTTTGTATATATGTATATAAAAATGTGAACAGAGTCAAGGCACATTTAAATTAAACACACAACACGATCCCTCGACTGCGGCATAAAAAACAAAAACGAAGCGCTCACCTGAGAGTACACGTCATCAGCAAGCCAATTCGTTCGTGAGTGGAGTCAGGTAAATTAGCTATAACGTGTAAATTGCAGCGGTGGCAATCGCAGGCTTAATACGACACAGGACATGTACCTACGTGTCCCTGAATGATGGGGTTGGATGAGTGACGCAGTTAAAGGGATTTTGCAATGGGCTATGTTTAAGCCGCGACAATAGAAGGACGTAGACATACCTTTTTTATTTCACAGATGTTTACCCTTACCCGGACCTTAAGGTCCTATGGTGTTAAGGTCCGTTATGCAACGCGAAAGTTTAAAAGTAGTTAGAACGAGTGGAGTTATAAATTTATGTCTATCTGACCGTAGCAAAACGCTCCCCATGATCATTGCGATAGAAGAAAATCTTATTGTACCTATTTTTCACAGATTTATGTGGTATTTTTACTTGAACTTCGGAAGCAAAGGAGTAATTATTGTAAAGAAAATCGACTTTGTGTAATTTCACGAGCCAATACTCTCCGATTGAAGTGTTAAATTAGAAAGTAAAATCGGCCGTATCATTCCGCCATTAGGTTTGGTTTCCACCAACGCGGAGAGATAGCGGAGTGAAGCGACAATGTCTAATTTCCACTCACTTATCCTCGCATTATATTTGGATCTGTGACGCCCCGAAGCCTAGGGTTCGTGTAAATCAACCATTAAATTTTGAAGATTTGACTTTTACAACCAGCTAGGCAATCGGTTGTAATAAAGCATAGCTAAATCTTGGTGGAGTCAGTTTAGTTCACTAGTCCGACTACCTGCTACCTTTTATTTATACGACATATTGGCATAATACATACAGAATAAATTTACATTTAAAGAGCTATTTTAAATAGCAAAACAAAATATGTCATTGTATACAACGCTGTTGGTTTTCGAAAGGAAGAAATAAATATATTTTGATTGATTGCTCGCCAGTGGACGCCGTTCCTAAATAGGCCTCGACGGAAAGGTAAAGGAATAATATTTATTCAAATACTTCAGCTTTGTCTCGCGCGATGGCTTGTCAAAGGCGCGCAATATTGTTGGCCTAAAAAGATTGCCCGGTTTGTATTTTGTTATAATTTATTGCCGATTTGAATTCACAAATTACAAAATTATTATTATTATTTTCTATTAATAGTAGTAGAAAATCATTTATCTTCGTGTTTAATTGATTTCGTATATACATGTGATACTTGATAATTACATAATTACAATATTTTTTGGGCCCACTGCTGGGCAAAGTCCTCGACTGTACTTCGCGATCCATGCCTGTCCGTTGCGTAACTACCTATCTACTTCCATTCTTATGATAAAAAAGGATCTAGTAAAAATAAATTACTTTGATAATATTGTTATGATAATGAAATCAATTTAAATATTTAAATATTTTCTTCAAAAATTATTGAAATTGAAAAGCTTGTCATATAATCTTTATCATACAAAGTTTTGTAATACATGATCTATATTAAGCGGTAATGGAGTATGGCGGTAAGTAAAATAAAACAATGTGAATGTTTATATAAGTACCTATCTCTGAAAGTATCAAGTATCGGCATACGTCAAGTAAACGAGAAAAGATATACTTAAAAAAATATATAATTGTATTACACCTACGCTTGCCGCTGATGAATTCGTGTGATTTATCAAAGTGAAATGTATCAAACACGTTATTCTTTGATCCTTGTTGGTATATAAATCAGTGAGGCCTTCGTATTTTTATGTCACGACTCTGAATGGGGCCTCTCTGCGTAAAATATGATCGGTTAAATCTGACACGTGAAGAATAAATACGATTTCTCTGCTTGCGCGATAAAACAAAATGCTATTGTCATTGGCGCACTAGAGACAAGAAAGAATTTCCATTTGCAAGATTTTTACTATTGTTATATAATGGTTAATTTGTGTGTATACACCTTGTATTTGTATTAATATATGTAGAAACTATGTAAGTCGTGTCTGACAAAAATAAATGAAATAAGAACTGTCCGTGTCCGTTTGAAGAAATTCAAGAAAAAGATAAAAGCCAATTCATTTACATCTAAATTTAGAAATGTTTTGTAGTTCCAGTAACCATGACATTTTCCAAAATAAGGCTAATTAATATACTCGTATGAACACAAGATTTGAAATCACTTCCCGATTCTCCAATTTAATCCTATTTAAATATCGGAGTTTTCGAAATATGTTCCGATATATATTTCGGAATAAACATTAATAAGGATGATTGATAAAAAATGTTACGAAATATAAGTATCATTTTGTATTGGTGAACATTTTTTGATTAAAGCTTTTTTAAAATGAACAAACAAATGAAGCAATTGTAAATTTTTATTTCATAAAATTAATGTACTTACTGAAGAAAAGAACTATGAATAAAATAGATTTACCGAACTCGGAGTGAGTTCGGTAAATCTATTTTATTCATAGTTCTTTTCTAAAAGAGTCTGAAGAAGAAACTACATACAAATTGAGTCACGTCCGCCCCTTTTTTCATTTTGATCAGATTTCAGTAGATAATGAATTTGTAATATTCCGGGCACACTATATCCCGGTTAAGTCCATAGACGTAGGAACAAAATGACTGGATATGCCAATTTAAACTAAACGAAACTTCTTTAGGAACAAGATGTTTTCACTTCGTATGTGCTAATTAAACTGTTTTAATGTACAATATTCATTTAGCCACCTTCACCTATAATTTACTATGTTAGATGTTTGTTATGTAATGTCTAAAAGTACTTACGTATAAAATGACATTTTCTCTCTACATTTGTTTAACAGTAGCGACGCGCGTCGCCCGGTCTTCATAAGTGGTCCGATCTGCAGATGTTATAAATAATCTTAAAAACAAACCTGTGTGATTTTAAATCTGTGTTATAAGATAGTTGTCTGCCAAGAGAATGTTGGCACTGCGGTCTTCATCGTTGTGGTAAGTACTCAATTAAAGACCGGAGATGTGCCAGGCTAGCGATTGGAATTAATATGGAGAACGAATAATCGAGTTTGTAGAATCGAGTACAATCGAACTCGATACTACAAACTCGTGTTGATTAACCGGACTTCCAACCGGTCATTTTTCTGTTCATCGTTTTCCGTGAAATGCGTCTTTTTAACATGTTTTAATAAACAATAATATATTTCAGGCCTTAGAAATCTAACTTTGTAAAATATTACAGTTCTAATTTGTACGTACTCGTATGTAGTCAAAAAACGTCTACTTTTTAAGTAGGTAGGTAACAAAGTACTTTTTTTAATAACAATGTGTGTTTTACGATCCGTTCTGGTACCTTTTGATATAATTATGAGCGATAAAGCGCCAGGCAAAGATCATAAAATTCACAACTTTGATACAAGACATATTTTAGGCGAAAAATTGAAAATAACATTACCTGTTATCTTATAATGATCGGGGATTTTTTCCTTGTAAATATTTGATAAAATAACAAATATTGCATGTCTATTTTAATGACGGCAACATGATTTACGTAAATTAATATTTATTTTCTTATAGAATTCATCAAGTCTTTAGTAGGTACCATTTGGTTATATAGTAGATAATATTTTTTTAGATATGAATTCAAAATTATTAATCTGCCAGGGCCAGACGGTAACGGCATAGTCTGACATTTGTTACCTACGTAATTATCCTCTGCGCAAGACGTAGCCTTACCAGCGTAGGGGCACTCGGAGTTTGTGTGCTATATGTATAAGTATTTTAATTAAGTGAGGTACAAAATTTCACAATTAGTAAAAATTGTTGAAGTATGAATTATAAATATAACATTTATTAAGAATGCTAGTTGTTAGAAAGGCTTCCAAGAACTCATTTAAATAACACTAGTTGTTCGCCGCGAACTTAGACCTCGCGAACACAATAAATTTTTCATGAATTTTTACAAAATTGTAAATATTTCAAACACGACTTAACCGATTTTGATGCCCCACGAACTTAAAAATTCTATCGACAGATCCTACATAGGTACCTAATAAATTTCATCAGAATCAGACCAACATGGTTTGAAAGTTACCGCGTTACAAACATAGGTACATACCATACAAACAAACAAAAAAATTTGTTCCAAGTTGATTCTAATAATAATACATTGGAACAAGGAGCAGGAAATACATGCAAAATTTTGTTAAAATGAAAATCTGATTGATTCATCTTAAAAATATAGTAAAAAATAATGTGTTTCACTTCCAACTTTATGTAAGGATGAACTCTTTAGAGTCTTTTCGTGGAAACACCGTAATAATTATTTTACCGTAGTCCGGTTGGCCTGACATCTGATCTGCACCACGGGCAGAAGATGGAAAATACTATAGACCTGTGTATTATTTGGCGACTTCTTTTTCGTGATCTTTTTCCCATTCATGTGATTTATTTGTAACTAGCGTCCCAGCTTCGTACGGGTAAAAACATAATCAATCCTTCCTCGGAAATCACACTATATACTAGTGAAAACTGCATGAAAATCCGTTGTGGAGTTTTTGACGAACAGACAGACCGACGCGGCAGAGGATTTTGTTTTTTAATATCTCATAATATCTCATTTTCGTGTGTAAAGTAATTAAGCGTGTTTATGAAGACAACAAACCAAATATCTACTGTGAGTAATTAAACAATAACAGATGCCACACTCGAGCAATTAGGAATTCTACTGTTGAATTAGTACTGATAGTGTTGGGCTTTAAGGGGTAGCCAGTCTGTTTTACAACTATTTAAAGAAATAAAGAAAGAAAAGCTTCATTCGGCAATAAAAACCAATGAAGTGAACTTCAATTGCGTGAAAATGGGAAGAAGAATATTAGTAACTATAGAAGTATTAGTGACTTTCTGACCAATACTTAGGACCTACAGGTTAGGTTTAAACAAATCTATATCGCCATATTTATAGTTATGCATATAATAATATCAGTTCCAGACATACAGAGATTAGCGAAAATAAACAAACTCGCTTCATGTCAACTTTACTATGTTAGTAGATTGTTTAACAGCGTCTGCTTTTACCGTTAGTTATACATAACATATACAGGGTTACTGGTGCTAAACGCGTAACCTCCTAAAGACTAATTGGGTACAATATCAAAACAAGCAACTTTTATTCTACGACTATTTGTGATTCGTGATTTTTTTTAATATAAAAATTTGCGATTCTACACATTTTAACGCTATATAGCCAAGCAACACGAGACAGTACAGTAGCGTTATGTAGCGGAATCGAACGTAGAATTAGTTTTATAGAAACGACATTAAAATTTATAAAGTTATATAAAACTAAAAAAAAGGAAAAAAAATGTATTTATTACATTTGGACAAAAGTCGTAGAACAAAAGATGTTGTCTCTATGTACCTCTTTGGAAGGTTATGCGTTAGATACCAGTAACCCTGTATAATCTATGGCTTCAACGAAAGTTACTACACTAGTCCCTCTCAAAGAGCTTTGCCTTAAAGGAAGTTACATACAAACAAGTCGACTTGGGTGCTAATGAGCTTAGCAGGTTTCTTGGCGAGCACATATCTCCAGCTTAGCGCTGGAACTAAAATACTAACGTTTGGGCTCAAGAGCGTCGCCAACCGGTCGGATCAGGGGGGGCAGTCGATATAAAGAATGAGAAAAGTATAAATTGTAGGTCAAGCCAGCACAAGATTTCACGCATAGAATTTCCAATCATACGTGTACGAAAACAAGGAATGGCGGACAAAAAATCACGATGTACATGATTTAATATATTACAAACAACAATAAAATAAATACGCAATAAGGAAAAGAGAAATAATTGGGCATTAATTGATTTTAGACTTTGGTTGCTGTTTCTTTACATTTGAGTATATTTTTTAGAATCTCTGCTCTCGTGTACCCCCGTGGCGACGCCCTTGTTTGGGCTAGATGTAAGCTAGTTGTTGCAAACTTTTGCAATTTCGTTCGCGGTCGGGGGAAAATCCTGTTAAATTGTAAATATTTACTTTTGTCAATTGACGTCTGTGGAGAAAAGGCTGCGGTGAAGTTCGTTGTGCCGTGCCGCTTTTTCATTCCCTCGCTTTGGAGGTCGGCAGCAGCAGAATTAGTTTAAGTAATTTTTTGACGTCTTTAACGTTATGTATACCATCCTGAATTTAATAAAAACTATCGCCGGTTGACTGGAAGAGATCCGTTGAATGATAAGTTGGCCATTGTATGTATGTTTATAGGTACTTTTAATATTTTCGTACAATAAAGATATTACAAACAAACAAAAAATTTTTTTTAAATTTGAATTTATGAATCTTTTTATTCGGGGATGTAACGTCGCAAAGCCCAGAATTAACATATAAAATACTTTTCTTGCCGATTGATTGGAAGAGATCCCTCCATGGGATAATTCCGCCGCTGCTATATAACCATTTTTGTATTTGGTTTTCATGTGTTTTCTTATAAAGTTGTATCAAACACACAAGGATACCTACATATCATTGAGTTCAGTATATTCAGGAGATGGGATGGGCGTTCTGGATATCAATAATTCACGATCCCTATTGTAACTCGATGATTTAGTTTATATCAGTGATGGTATGTAATGTTAGAAGTCAAATAAAAATAGTTATTGAACCATTCTTTTTCTTATATAATCCATAATCACGATGATATATGAAAAAAAATGTAGTTGTATAATAATGTACCTATATGGAAATTAATCGGCTCGTCAAAAAAAATTCTGTGACAGAAACAGATATGTTTTTGACCTTATTTTTTTATTACTACAAGAGCAAACGAAAACTTATCGCTTAGGAAACCCATAAAGATATAAAAGTTGACATGCAAGGAAGATTTTCCGTGTCATAGAAATTGAATTAACGTATAGAAAGGAGCCCAAAAGGGAAAAGTTCGTGTTATGGACGATTTGGTCAGCCCATTTGGCAAACATTGAACCGAAGTTACAATGAATGACGGCCGTCACGTCGCTACAAGCACTTTACTACCTTTTCGACTTCACTGGATAATCAAGTTTCATATTTTCAAAGCAAAAGTTTGAGCGGTAAATAATTTTTATCTAAAAATTTCGCAACATGCTTGTTAGTATAATATTCGTCGCGAGAAAATTTTGAGACTTATTTTCGAGATTAATACAATTTTTCAACATTTTTCGAAGAATCTATATCATTATCCTCTATATCCTACTTTGTATGTTGAATATTATACTAATATTAGAATCTATTTGTTTTTGTCAATTTAACTGTTAACTTTAATCTGCGCATAATAATTTAAAGTAAGTTATCTTGTCTTATCAGCTGCGGCGGGGGCGCGCAGGTTAAAGTTAACGTTAAAGTTGACTGGACTGGACTTTACAAATAAAATATAACAGAAAACATAAAAAGACTTTATACCAAAATTTTTTGGAAGCGGAGCCTCAGAACAGAGCCAGTAAACATGTCGTTACCATTCTTTTTCAAAGTCGCGTATTGTGTTGATTTATTAAAATGATATCCAAATCAATTTAATTTGATAAATGATCTTTCGGAATGAAATAAGTTTTCCTCCGAAACAATCCAGCCTAAACTTAGATAGACAAAGAACAAAACTTTTATGATTTGTTATACTTAATGCGAAATAAATAATAATATCCGTTATCCATGAACTAAAAAAGAAAAACAAAAAGTTGTCCTACAATTGTCAACATTTTTGGTTAAATATCACACAGCTTCAAAAACTATTTTCGGCCTATTAAGATTCGTCACGTAAATCCGGGTCAAACAAAGCCACAAACAAGCTGAAATGGGATACTGCTTGTGTGAATAAATAAATAAAGATTTTTAGATTTAGGTTAACAAACATAATACTACTTACTAATTTAGGTTGGTACACAAACTTTTTGCTTAAATTTTTTTTGTACATATTTATTGTTTTTCATTTTAGTAAAGCTTATATTTTTGATTACCCTAACTTTTTGGACACACATCCAAACCTAACCATCTTAACTTTTGTTGGCAAATCGGTCCTGTAGATTTTGCGTGAAAGAATAACAAACATACATCCTCACAAACTTTCGCATTTGTAATATTAGTAGGATATATAACCAAGACAGAAGACATATAACCAAGAGAAAATATATCATTTGAAACAGAGCGGAGCTGGGTTCCGTAGGTACTTTCACTAATATGTAAAATGAAAATAAACAGTAGTAGATACCTAATACGTCGAGAAATAGCAGTGAGTGGTGGCGCGTGATAAGACCAATTAATTATGCAAGTCAAAGTACCCACATTTCTCCTTTGTCCTCAAACTTCCAACCCTTTTAGGTTTTCATAAAAATACTGCTATTTAAGTCGTCAAAATTAAAATTATATTACCAAAACTTGAGACTCGGTCCGCAATTTTTGCTAATCATGTTAATTTAATTATACTTCAGTGTTATTAGAGATTGTGATGGAACCTCCACAATATCTTTGTATAAAAGGCGTGTGGTACCCGCTATAGACTATATACATATAACTGCGTCTTACGCCTTCTGTACAAGGTGGCTAAGGGACAAGTCTTGCTAGTCAATAAGCAAGAACAGCATTACCAAAAACATTCAATTGTAAAATTAAAACGCATTCTTGAAAATTAAATAGCTTTTTACGTGGTACTTCATGAATTGGGGCATCACAACCAATAAATCGACAAAGTAGTAGTGCTGACTATTCATTGAAAGCATTTAGATGAAAAATTAAATGGAAGGTTGTACGACAGCTATCAGTAGACGAAGATTAATCGACTTTCTGAATGAAAAGCGGTCGATTGCAGATTATTATGAATTGTAATTAGTATACGCAATTATGACACGATATAAATATTTATAGCAAGGTGTTAGTCGAATCGGAGCTATTCCATTCGATGTCCTGACTGAGCGGAATGATAAAGAATCTTTGAGAGGTTCAAGAGACAAGATCTAACTTTAAATAAAAGAAAAGTTGCGCTATCTTATAAGAGCTACATTTATGCAAATAAATAATTTGAATTTCGAATTTGAATTTGCTAGGGTGCGAGTAGTAATTGGAGCCTTGCAATGTATGTTTGTGTGGAATCTTGTGACAAAATTAAAAAAAGAAAACTTATAAGAAATTTATTTGTCAAAGTTCACAAGATATTGGGAACGATTATTACAAATCCTCCTTTGGAGAGATTTTCTGTACATTCAAAAAGGAGATAAATGGAATTTTCTAGGGATTTAGTTTTATTCATGGACCTTTGTTGAGGAACCTTTTGTTGGCGTTAAAAAATGCGGCTTTTTTCTGGTCACCCTAACGGCCACTTGTGAATTGTATATTTTGCTCTAAAATAGAAAATATTTATGAGTGTATTTATTGCATTAAAGGATAATTATTTAAAAGCGATTAGATTACATATAATAGTGAGTTTCCTAATGTAATATTGAAAAAAAAATAATAATGAAACTTCAAAATGTTCTATTTTAAGTAATGATTTTGATTAATATTCAATAAACAATATATATTCAAATAATTAAATTTGCCTTAAAAAGGTTTTGCACTATATTACTTAGGTACTTAAATTAAGGGTATTTAAATTACCTAACAAAAGTTAATAACGTATTACGATATTAACTTTTGTTAGGTAATTTCTTTATACTTCTTTCTTACAAAACAAATCCTCCAAGATAACATGTCGCATGAGAATCTTGTAGGTATTTTATACGAGTGACACTAGATAGTTTACGTGTTTATGTCGGGAAATGAATAGGTCAATTTACATGTCTCGGTCGCGCGGGTGCACACCACCGGATGTCTCGAGTGTGAATCATATACCTACAGTCTGTGGAATATTCTATACTAGCGGCCCGTACCGGCTTCGCTCGGTTGAAACTATAATAAATTAAACTCTTCAACCTTCCTCTTGAATCACTCTCATTAAAATCCCTTGTGTAGTTTTAAGGATCTAAGCATACATACAGAGGGAAGCGACTTTGTTTTATATTATGTAGTGATGGTGTACTTACTTACATACTGCTATCTTGTTTCATTTCTTAAATTTGTAATAAGTATATACGATTTCTTAGGGTGGGTTCTAGCATCAACTCTGACATTAAACTTTAACGTGCGCAGAAAAACGTAAAGTACGCCATTTTATCTATACGTCGTCAGCGGAGCGCACGTTAAAATCTACGTCAAAGTTGACGGTGCAACTCACACTAAGTGTAATTTATTATATTCTTTGATTCTAACGTTTCTCACTTTTATTTAGTATTTGAGAAAAGCGACAATGTGATACTTTAACTTTTATTAAAATAAAACAATTCAAGCGCTTTTAATGCAATTCAAAATAAAATATATGTATATCCCCTTACGACCGAGAAGGAGTTGAAAAATGACAACGCAAGCTGCTGCATCGCTATAAAGCGATGAAAAAGCTTCGGGAGATGCACTCCAACCTTGTGGCTGAAGTGTTTGTCGGCAAACGGTTGCATCTACAACCGATCTACATTCTAAGGACTCGCGTCCTTACATCCCGTTTATCTCAAACGTAACATATTGTTTGGAATTCCTAAGGGCTCCAATTAAAGCCTATTAAGATCCTGTTCTAAAACAAAAATATTCTTTTTTAATTATCACTAATATTACATTGTTTGATATGACTCCATATGACCAAATTGGTCGAGAGATGCCATTAAAATTAGTCTTAAATAAGGTCGTAAATTATAGTCACAACTCGCCGAAACGGTAGACGTATGAGATTTTATACCATAAAGTACTTCTATTTTGAAAACTAAAATACCTTATTAAATCCGGCTAAGTGTACATAAGTCTTGAGTTATATAGTTTTGGCAGTGGAATAGTTTAACTAAGTATAATTTAACTTTATTTCACGACTTGATTTATACTATTCGTCTTCTAATTCTCTTTTAGTTCATCAATTTTACGCATATAAGGTGCATAACAAATTCATTTCCCAAATAATTAAAAAGTGTAATAAAGTGATATATAACTTAAATTTTGGAAGTTTTTATAATTGTTATATTTTTTAATCAAGTTTCCAGTATAATAATTATAGCCTGTAAGATTTTGTGAGTACCTTAAAAGAGACACGAGGGATGAGTAGATGCGACACCTCAGAGCTTATATTGCAATGGTGACACCGCTTCCCATATCCGTTCCATTCCGCGTTTTTAGCCAAACTGCACTCGACATAGCCAATATTGTGCTGAATTTGGCAAGAGAGCCTTTGAAATGCTGAGGAGTTTCAATACCGGAGCAGAGATTCCACTTATTTAAAATTCAGTCATGCATTCGACTCGTGCATTAGGAGCAAGTTTGGAAACGTGTAACATTCGACTGGGAGTATGAATATTTATGTATCGATTTCATATTTGAAGATTTTGAATTTATTTTCTTAAGATTCCGTTACTAATGCGAATATAACCCCTCTATAATCACTGCTAATATAACTGTTAATGGTGGCGGGTGGTTCACGCTAGAATAGGACCATTCAAACGATGGCAACTTATCAGTAGGTAACAATAGCATTCCGAAGGAGGGTTTATGTCTAGCAGACTGCTGGTTTTAAAATCACAACCAAGTTTTGAAAATATTAATGGTTTATTTGCGCTAAATCCAGGCTTTCTGGCCTCTTCCTATATAATCCAAAAGTAAGTGTTAGTTGATCTTCTGACCCAATAAAAAAAATATGGTCAAATTTTACAATGTTGCAAAAAATATCAAGGTACAAATTGTACAACAATATTAACAATATCGTTGATTATAATTGATTGTACAGTGATAGATAAACTTAAATATATTGTTGATATATTTGGATCAACAGATGATCCAAATTTAAAGAGTTGAATACGGAACAACCCATATCAACATGGTTGAAATTTAGATCTACATAAAGCTTTCTTTAGCAGAAAGGAAAAAATCTTTATCTAAAGCCGTTCGAGTGTAAATTAGTTGATAGGACCCTACGAACGGTGCCTTTAAACAGTCCTGCATGTGAAGCAGTGATATACTGCTTATGAAATTTTCTACATTGACCCTTCCTTGATATAAATCATGGATGGATAGGTATAGGATTACCCTGGCTGTATTTTACGTCGCATCCACAGAAGGCCCTGGCGATGTGAAATATGGTGTACTTAGTCTAAGTAAGGCTCGAATGATGAATTATTTATCATTTCCATCTACGAAATGACAAAGAAAATTTCGGTCGAAGATAATTCAGACAAAATTTCCCGCCTTTTATGATGTCGTAACGTTAAACAGAAATACTTCGATGAGCACTTTTCGGTCGTATTTTTTTTTGTGTGTCAATAATTTTGCGCCACACTCGACCTTTGCTCGTCTATTCAATTTAGTTCGGCAGTTGTTGTTTATGATATGTTGTAACCCATTTTCAAATTGAAATTTTGTTGGGAATATTCTATGTTTTCATTTTAGGTTTTAAAGATTTTATTAATTCCGTTAACATCCTACTAATATTATAATTGCGAATGTTTGTGAAGATGTATGTGTGTATGTTTGTTACTCTTTCACTTTGTATGAGTAGTTGAGTTGTAGTCATGAAATTCCCACGGGAGCGAAGCCGTAGGGCACTTTATAATTTATTACAGCTTTGGTAAAGCCAAGAGAGAAATATATATGCAAGCCAAGACGAATATTATCTAGATCAGGCTAACATTACGTCTTTGCCTGATTTTTGTTCGCTTATTATTTTTAAACAATGAAATTCTAAAGTGGTCATTAAAAGTGTTAAAAGAGGTCATTTATGGACATGATGTCAAATCGTAAAACAATAGAACTGACAAATCTACTCAGGGCGAGTTGCACCAGTCAAATTTGACGGTAACTTTAATCTGTGCACCGCCGCCGTTTAGACAAAATGGAGTACCACGTAGGTTAAATTTAACGTCAAAGTTTACTTGGGCAACTCACTCTGAGCTCTCGCCTTTTGTCACCAATCTATCCAGTTTAATGTACTAAATCAAGTGAGATGGACAATTTAATTGTCCCTTCATATTTTTATTTAGAATTCATATAAGATCCAATTAAATTAAGATTTTTGAAATAATGGGCGAACAAAAATATATTTGACATTTTTTGTAGAAGCGATGTTACAAAAACGGCGTTTCACCCCGTATTTCCTTTTCAACATGTTTCTAAGTATCATTATTCATTTCGAATTATTTTATATCTATAAAAATAGATTTTGTTTTTCTCTTATTAAATTTCTATTTCAAAGGACCTTATGATCCTTGAATATCGTTTTCTTATTAAATTAGTCAAAATATATTTTTATCCTACTTAAATTGAAGAGTATTTATTACATAAGTAATTTATTTTTAAGTATAATGTTATCGTAAATTAACAAATGAACAAAATGACAACAATAATGATTCAACAAAAAATTCGAATAGGTCATAACTCAGTGATGTTTTTGCACTGAATTAGTAAAAAACGACGCTGTTTTTCAGTTTTCACCCTCAGAAGCTACATAATAACCTAATTAGCTTCAAAAATACCAATACTCGTTTCGCAAAGTTTAAAGTACTTCATCAAAAGTTAATCCGAAGTTAGCTATAGTCCATTCTATTGAGAGCGGACTCGTATTGGCATTTAATTTAAATTTTGCGAATAACTTAACTATAATCAATAAGTTAAGCCTTCTAGCATCGCCTTCGGAAGTTGGTCTGCAAGTTCTGAACTAATAAGTTAATGGTGTGAGCTAACCAGCCATAACTAGTGGTTATTGTGGGTAAACACAGGGACAATATCTTAGTTATTAGTCAAATGTTGCGAATTGGTTACTTTTCAATTGGCCATTTGACTGAGTTAAAAATAAAATGTATGAAAGTATTTCTATAATCAAACACGATAATAATTATTGTCACTACTTTTAAACTTTCGCGTTGCAAAATTATATACTAAAGAACAGGAATTAAACGCCACGGACCTTTGTAACGAGGTCCGAAACGTCTGGGAAATAAAAAATTAAAAGAAAAAACTAAAAAAAAAGCATTTATTTAAACGCTCCAAAAAGAAGAAAATAAAATTTTCATTTCAAATTTTAACTATCAACTTATATATATAAGTTGTCATGAGGTTATATAACCTCATTATACACAATTTATGTGATCATAAAAGCTTGTCGCGATGTTTGCGCAAGTAGGTACCTATAAGTATTTTATTAAATTAATTAGGTACTAGTTTATTTACACAAGCTTTTATGGCATTGATGTGCTGTGATGTGTTATGACGACGCGATTTTTAGAGTCAAAATGCATCCCTAATATACTTTGATGAGAATAAACAAATACTAAATTACGTAATTAATAAAATTGATATATTAATATAACATTCAATTATTGTATTTAGATATTTAAATAGATATCTATTCAAGTAGCCAATTATCTCTTTCGAGGACGCTCGATCGTACGTAAAAAAGTTAAATTTTTTTAACTGCTATTTTTATATTTTTCATAGCAGTCGTGCGTCCACGAAAGTTAATGTTTTATTTTTTTGTCTGTTTGATGGTGGAACTGCAAAAAAAAACCAAAGGAATTCAGAGAAAAAAGTTTATTTAATAAAATATTTTTTTTCATTGATCTAATACAATAATTGAAAGCATTTTATTAAATTATTACATTCATTGGCCTTTCTGTGAAACTTTAGTCCGATGAATCACAATAACCAGGAAACTAATTTAGCATTATTAGGTAATGTCATTTGCATAGGTATTTATAATTATTGGAATACCTATAACCGATACTATTCAAATTCAAGCATATAACATATATTTTACTTGCAATGTATGTAAGTGTAAGTGTTATTGAACAGAAATTATATACGCACGTTTAGTTTGGATGACATTCATTGTCATTCATTGTCATCCAAACTAAACGTGCGTATATAATTTCAGTTCAATAAGACCTGATTGTGCATCTAGTAAAGGCTCCAGACGAGGGAACTCCTCTACGGTTTACTAATTACAGTCATAGTTATTTTCTAACGCGTTGAATGCATTAAGATATCTCTGACAACAATAAAAGCTTGGGTCAAAAATGTTATTTTTGTGAAAACCTTATTGATCGTAGGTATTTTAAATTTAAATTTCACCTAGTATCAAGAACTTGACTAAAACACTATTATTACGTTACATCGTCTATGGTTTTAGTCAATAGAATTTCAACATTCAAATTAGGAAGCGATCCAAATCGAATTTAACGAAATTGCATTGGTTGTTAAAACGCTTAGGCATATCTAGTAAAAAGTTCTATTTTCAAATTTTGAGCAGAATGTATGGAATTAAGCCTCATTGCACTTTAATGTTAAGTTTAACCTGCGCGCGACCGCCGATTAGACATTTTGTTATTGTACGCTGATTAAAGTTAAAACGTATAAGTTATAAGTTATTTGAATTTCAATAGGATTGTTATCGACATTGAACGTTTGTATTCCGATTTTAGTGTGTCGTAAAAACGGACCGTTTTCATCAACTCGATGACAATAATTTCAAGTTTTATGGGCGCGTGGTTCGGACGTATGGTAATCAATCCACAGATACACATGTGCAATTAAAATGTATTTCCGTCATATTCATATCCATATAGGTATAAAGGTTTTTTCGAAAAATTTCAAACATAAAATGTGATTGTAATTCGTAGAAAAATAATTACGAAGGATGAGTTGCACCGGTCAACTTTGACTTTGACTTTGACATACGTGTCGCTGACGTTTAGATACACGTAGATATTTTGAGAAATACACACTGTATTTAACTCATTTTAAACTCTGTATTTATATTACATTAAACTACTGGGCCAATCATAAGGATCAAAAATCTCTCATATCAAGATAATTAAAATAAATCTTAATAGTAGGCAACACTTTAATTACCTACTTTATTAATCTACTTATCGCCGTGAAATACAAAATTGATGTTCTTTTATACTTTACGAAGCATCTCATAATAAAAGGCCAAAAACAAATTTAGAATTCAATTTCAATCAAGGCTTTTGGGAAGAAACGAAAACATAAATCCGGGAAGAAACAGGGAGGATGTGATTTTCCCGGGAAAATAACAGAAGGGAACGATGTTTCCTAATGATGATTTCCTAAGTTGCTAACTTAGGTGTTTCATTCAAGTCGCCTAAAGGCATCTGACATGACTTTTACAACTACTACTACCGGTTACATCATGGGGAAACCCCCATGGTGTTTTCCTTCATTTAGGGGCAAGTGGCCTATAAAACTACTATACACAAACGCCACGAGTAGGATATCTGGGACCTTTTGATTCACAGGCTGGCGTCTGAACCACTGAACCACCACCGCTTCGATTCAAACTGAAATGCAAACACGAGAAAATTGTTTCAGCTTACTAATTAAAACTTATGTATGTATGTTATGAAAATAATTTCAAAAATGGCCGACCGCATGTGAAGTGTGAACTCAACAGAACTCCAGAGGCCTGATTATGACGGCTAATTAACACAATAATTAAAATCATGTAACTAAAGGCACCTCTTTGTCTGTAAACATTTATGCAAATTAATTTCGAATCACTGGGGTTTATCGGTTTTTACTCTGTAAGTAAATTTATTTTGACATTTAATATAAGCAACGCACTTCGATAGCACGAATTAAATTACATACTCGTACCACTTGTATGTTTGGAAACCCGAGCGATTAATAACAATCAATTATAAAATTAAAGTTTATTAAACAGTTTTTACATTCTATTTATATTATAAATGCCAAAGTTTGTGAGGATGTATTTGTGTAAGTATGTTTGTAACTCTTTCACGCAAACTTCTGCGTAGGTATTCTTTGTACTGGGCGGAATGTTATGAAATTTGGTACACTGGTAGAATATAACCTGGAATAATAGACAGGGTATTTTTTATTCCGAAGTCACCACGGGAGCGAAGCCCCGGGGCGCAGCTAGTATCTTTATTTATACCTACCTAATCACTTCTTTAATGTTTTTTTATATCAAGTATCAATGAGATAGTGTGTTTAAAACAACGTAAATCATTATTAAGTGTATATTATAATTAAGTACTTTATGCATGATTTAATAAAAAAAAATCTTATAAAAAAATTTGTCAGAATTACACAAAAGATATTAAAGTCAGTCCACCAAAAGCAAACAACGATAAATCTGCGCATTCCTATCTTGTAAACCTTTTGGCAGAATTAAATTATGACGTTGAATATTAAAATGTTCTACTTTCAATCAAAACACTTATTTATATTCCCGAGAAAGGGAAAATTGCAAATATCTCCCTTTGTAATTAAAGCAGCGCCCTCTGTTTTACCGAACAAACCAGAATTTATCTTCAAGTTTATAAAATAATACTTCTGCATTCAGTGAAATTATTGGTAGTATCTTTTGTGATTTATTTTCGGGGAATATGCCATTGATTAATTTGTAAACTCGCCATTTCAGAAGTTCATTATAAAGTCCTCTACCGCGTTTGTCTGTCTGTTTGAGACAAACTAAAAAACCGCACGAATTTCATGCGGTTTTCATCAATAGATAGGATGATTCCTGAAGGTGTACAATTTATTACGTATTTAACCGAGCAAAGCCGGCCCGCTAGTATACAAAACAAATATATCACAGGTAAAGTATATAAGAATTTCAATAAGTAAGACACATCTCAAAAAATTCTAACTTCAAAGGACTGTCTGTCTCATTTTGAGACGTAGACAGAACCACAGACTTATATATTAACAGAACTATCCCTAGACGTAACTTTTACGTATTTTCGTTGCAAAGAAAACCTCAAATTTCCTTTATCGTTCCAGCCCTCAAAATTCTGAATGTCGTGATATATTAAGGAAATGCGCATCGAGTAGTGTGTGCCTCGAGGCCCACGATTTAACATAATATTATATGTATTTGGAACCACCCTCTTCGCGTAGAAAAGGGAAAATCATCGAGAGTACAGAAATTTGTCCAGTATGGAAAAATAAAGTAGCTTGTATGGAGAATAATGCTTCATTTAGACCATATAGTTAGTAACATATACTTATGAATTCAAGAACAATTCAACAATGATATTCTCGTATTTGGTCTCTACATCAAGCTAATAAATCTTGACATAATACTTATACACTCATCGATACTACGTACTATAAGTATGGTAATATGTCTATCTTTCTGTTTGTCACGATTCCACGGGTAAAACGCTGATCCGATTTTAAAGAAATTTGTAATATATATAGTTAGAGAACAGCGGTCAGAAAGAAGCTAACGCGAGCGGGCATCAGCTTGTAAGTTATACATACTCGATTGTCTTGTTGAGACAGGTATAGAAAAGACAAAAATGAAGGATCCAAGAGCATAACTCTTTGATTTTGATGATGATGAAGACGTATTTGACTTGATCACAGTTTCCGTGTATTCAATATTTTGCGATGTAAGCGCCGAAAAGTTGTTTACGCAACTTTTGATTGCCTTCTTACTCTGTTTGTTTACTTTTTTACTTAGAACGGAATTATGATGAAACTTTTTTCGTTAAAGGCTCAAAGATACATAAATGGGTTTAGAACTCGACAGGGGTTTAGCCAAAAAATTTGTACGGTAGCTCGACTTTTGCCTATTACTTGGAAATTTTAAATGGGCCTTTATTATTTTGTTATTGTTTAGTCGTGAATATTATTTCTTCCACATAGATATTTTTCTTCGCGTGTCGATGGTCTATAATCGCTATACATAAATTTTCTAGCTAGAACCGAGTCACTTCGATGGCTTCATCGGAAGTTGCTATCAAGTCAGCCCGATTGTGTTTGGGCACTCGGGACAGGCGAGCAGATGATCTACTGATTGCGTGGTGAAAGTGAAACTCGTACGTATTATGGGAGTCATCGAGCATACTTACTTCTACGGGATAACATGAAACATAAAACACGTAGCACGTCACGCGTTCTCTCTTTTTTATACGATAAGAGACAGCATGTGGACTTTAGTAAAGTTTTACGGGTTTGTATGTTGCGTAGTAGGCCTTCTACTATCTATCTTTGACTATATTTGCTGGATCATTATTTGGAATCGCCGGCCCATTTAGTATGCAGTCTGGCCAGTTTGGGCCACCGGCTCCCTTAGATGAAGAATCCTTTGTTCATTACAAATTGAACGTGTCTTGTACTCACGTAGGCTGGATCTGGGCCGATGTTCTTCAATGAAGACATGACATAATAGTTTACTACAACAACTAAACAAGTGCGAGTCGAATTCACTGACCAAGAGTTTCGTACCATGATATATACAGGGCTGGCTTTGTAAACACCAGCCAAATTTCTTTTTATTTTCTTTTTCTTCTTAGCGTGTCGAGACCAGTAATAAATATATGACGATGACGAATTGAAATAATTACGTTCTTAGTGCAACAGAAGTAGCATTGATGTAGTCAACTTTTTAAATTAGATTTTTGTAAATTATCTGTTTATCAAGATACAACATTAGCATTTCCATAGTTAACGTCAGGCAACCGGCATTGTAAAATCACAGCCGAATCATCAACATTTTTAATTTATATTTTAAGCACATCTCTGGTGTCATAGCCCCGAATGCAACCGAGAACATGCGGAGTTGAGAGAAAGAGAGAGTTTTAGTTTAGTGATTTTATATTACATTACTGTAAGAATAACACACTATTAGAGTAATAATTGTTTATATTTACTAATAAGAAAAAAGGAAAATACACCCGAGTGTATTTTCCTTTTTTCTTATTCAAGTCTGACGTTGTCCGAACAATGACAGACTTGAATACAAGAGAAAAAGATAAAGCACGAAAATAAGCAATGTTGGTATCGTTGTAACTTTTTGGTACGTCTATACTTTCAATTATATTACATACAGAAAATTTACATTATACGTTCCTCACATAAACATCAATTTATGGAACCCTCATCAACCTAGAACAAGTGTTCGATTTGTTTTTTTAATATCCCGCCTGGATTTGACACTTGACATCGACCAACCCGAGGTCCGTGCCAATCTGTGGTGCCAATAAAATGAAGAGACGGGTTTTATAGATTTTACTGGATCGTGGAAAAAAATATTAAATTCAAAATTGATTTGTTATACATGTCACGCATGCTTTTTACCTTATTTTTAAAAATAATTATGAGAAAAAAATTCTGGAATGGAGCGGGAATTGAAATAGATTATTTAATTTATTTTTACGATGCGTTTTTGATGAAGCTTGAGGCAGATTTATGTAAGTGAATTTATGAAGTTAATTTTATCATGAATATTATATAATAGTTTGTTAGTTTTAGTTACCGGAAATAATTTTATTTCACTGTATTTTTTATTTAATTAGAATTATATATTAAAGAACTTTCCGTGCACCAAAATATTTTATTCAATTACGAATTGTGTCATGCCCAGATTTTATAGTTCAAGTCATTCAAGACAGCTTTGAATTAGTTAAACAAGAGCTGCATTTTTGTATTTGGACAACAACTCTGTCATTTGAATTTCATAATCGAGTGGATTTGTCGGTGCCCCATAACCCAAAAATCGTAACGTAAAAACGTAAAAATAAATAACGGTAATCCCTACTGGAATGATAGGGACGCTGTCAAATGAGTTTCTTTTGGCAATTCCCCCCAGCAGTGGTCGTTTCGAAATGCATACTATTTCAAAATTTTAAATGAAAAAGTGACTGTAAAGGTATTTCAGAATAAATGATTTGATTTTGACCCTATGCCTTAGGTGCTGGCCACGTGGCTAAAAATCTTATACATCGATTTTTGTAAGCAATCACCATTTCTTTGATGCGGGGTATTAGAGTGATGTGTTCAGAAAATGTATTAAAATATTTAATGCCAGCTTCACACTATCGTCGAAAGCCGACGCGAATGCATGAACATTATTTAGTTAGTATGAGTGCTTTTATTTAACGTAATTAAAAATCAGCATTGTATGCCGAATCCGTCAAAGTAAGGCGAACTTTTCCGCGATAAAAGAAGAAACTAAAGCGACAAAATGGCGGGAATAAAAGGCATATCATTTTTTATTAAAGACCGCAGCGAAATCCGATTACTGCTGAAAGTAAACATTGAAGCAGGAACTAACTGGAGATAATCCGCCGCTGCTCTATGGCTTTCACAGCCGGTCTCTCAAAACTCCATTCATAGACAAAAAACTATACATTTTGTGAAGGTGTATCAAAATATTTTTAGTATCTAATTGAGGAAGAAATCCGTATACATCCCTGTCTTTTATAGTTTTCACTTTTCTCTCTATCCTTATTTCGTCAAAATCCACGCATGAAAGTAAATGTTGAAGTTTGACTTAAAAAAACTGCTTTTGTTTGTTATTAAACTTTCTTATTACTTATTTGTAATGTTTTTAAATATATTTTGCGTGATATTTAGTTAATCAGAACAATGAACAGTAAATACTTGATAAATATAATTTTTACTATTAACTAGCGGCCCGTACCGGCTTCGCTAGAAGAAAAACATAATAAATTATACCCCTAAACCTTCCTCACGAATCACTCTATTTATTGGTGAAAACAGCATCAAAATCCGTGCAGTAGTTTTTGACTTTATCGCGAATAGACAGACAGACAGACGCGGTAAAGGACTTTGTTTTATAATATGTAAGGATTCTAGATACTTACTTAGGCAGCCGATATGCAACAACATTCCTAAGGAGGTTGACAGTAGGCAGGCTGCTGGTTTTAAAGTAACAGCCGAATCTGCAACAATTTAAGTAGTTCATAGTTAATTATTGCTACCATTTGGTATATGTAGTGCACAAATGAGGCCCAATGCAAGGGCGTTGCAATTTAGTTATCATTATTATAGTATTATATCTCTAACCAAAGTTATAATTGTTGTTTATATATAAGTATATAGTTACACTAACCCCAGGCTTCTCTGCGTCACAGCCCCGCTCGCAACCGGGAACATACACTCTCTCTCTTATCTACACGAGAGAGAGAAAGAGAGAGAGTGTGAGTACTCACCTATTTGTAAGCAGCAAACATACGATACGTAAACCTATCCGGTAATGCGAGCTCGAGGCCCGAGGTAACAATCTGGCAAAATGAAAGATTCAATTTATCCTTGATAGCTAATTTATTTCCCCCTCACGATGTTGTGTATACTCAGCCGTATTTATAGCGACACGTTTCGTGTAATTACTGCATGATTTTTGTGGGACTAATTTCTGTTGGAGAATTGTCTATAACTAAATCAAAATCAAATCATTTGTTCAGAAATCAGGCCTTCACAGGCACTTTTTCACATCATATTCTAAATTAAATGATATATGCCAAAGCTACAAACTAAAGAAGAAATGCCGAAAGAAACTCATTTAAACGAGTACACTCTTTTTTGTCAGTGTCCTTGTCTTTGTCTTCTTTACTCGTATTGTTGTAATGGCGAATGGCTGTGTACGTGTACAAATAAAACTATTTTAATGTTTCAAGCCTTTTTTCGTTCTCGCTCTGATCCTTAAATTACAGAGGTAAGGCAGACGTATGAGACGTATGAGGCAGTAGGGTAAATATAATTTTGGGTCAATGAAACGCTGAGGTATAATGTGGTTCTTGTTCTTGTTCTTGAATATGTACATGGTTGTAAGAGTTTTTAATTATGCCGACTGTACCTTCAGGTATGACTAAGGGGTAACGATAATAACGTTTCTATAATAACTTCTTGTAAGCGCCGTGATTAGCTAAAATTACCTATTAAGTTTTGAAACAATGTGTTGGATCAATTTTATTTATAGAAAGATTTCGTATTTTTAGTTCTAATTAAAGTATAATGGAATCGCTGTTTGAATTCGAGATTTTATTTTATTTTTATGACATCACTTGTTTCGTTTGTCGTCTCTTGCCCCGCTGTCATATAAGCCCACATGGACAAAAGTATCTAATTTGACTTTATAGATACTACCCTAGTGCACGTAAAAATATTAGCTTTGCTAAAAATAAATCAAAAATTGTATTTCATTATTTAATATAGATAAACGTTGTTAAAAGAAAATGACTGAATTTAATGTTATTTCTTTTTTATAGAATTACTTACTTTGTTCTTGTGTGAATTTACTTAACTAGTGAAATTCTGACTAATGCGCTGCTATCCTAAATGAACCGATGCAGAGTCATTACTTGGTCATTGGGAACAAGGTTCAAATAACACTATACATTCTTCTCGTAAGTAAATATGCAATAACTTATTAAAGTTAAGTAATAAAAAACGCCTCAATAAAAAAATTGGGCTTAGTTGCACCGGTCAATTTTGACGTTAAGTTTAACCTGCGCGCCGACGCCGATTAGATAAAATGGGGTAAAAGTCGACTAGTTTAACTCATACTTAAAAACATTTCATCAATGTTTTAAAATTATGTTTTTCAAAGTTGTCCTCTGGTTTTAAATGCGCATTTTATATCTCTCGTAATCCGATGCGTTACACTGGGATTTCGTGTAATCGTCGAATAACTCGTTTCAATTGCACGTTAATGGATTTATGTTAAAACAGATCGGATGACTGTTAATACGGCAGCTGCGCCGTAAATAGAGGTGTGCCAAACGGCGTCGAGGCACAGGGCGCAGACCCTGGAGGGGCGCAGAAATGGCCAAACCAAGACCACAAAAAATACCTAATTATAGGATTGTGGAAGGTACACCCTGTATATCTATCTATAGATAGGGTGCAACAAAATAGCTATACATATATGAAGTAGCACGAGTATGTTACAATACCTTGGGTTGATGTTCAAGCAAAGTTTAAAGTCAATACCAATATTATCATAATTTACCAACGTTATCATAATTTTCAGACACCAACTCAGTGCTAGGTTTAGGCCTCCCATTTATCCCTAAATAACATACATTTTACAATAAATATTAGTTCAATTCCAGCCCCAAAATTGTGGAGATTTTAATTTTGTTGAACTATTTATTATCAGAAAGATTAACGCATTTTGTTAATAATAGCCTTTGTATAATGTTTATTCATTTAGTTTTTATTTACTATTAATAATGGTAATATATAAGAATCATCCTTAGAAGTATCTCTAAATAAGCATAAAATGTAGGATACACATACACGTAACGTCTTGCCAAAGTGGAAACTCGAATCTTTTGTTTCGATATAAATTTGGCCGCTGTCGTAACTTCGGTTCCAAAAAGTGCAAAGTTTACCGACAATCCGGGAACGGCAGGGTCGATAGGGATGAGATAGCTTAGACATACATTTCGTAGATACTGTACTCCACAAACTGGCGACTATATAGAAAGTCATATGATACTGAATTAGTTGGAACATATTTGTGTTCCCAAAGCACACATGACTCCAGCTATTTTGTCTTTGTTTTTTGCTGTTTTTTTATAATGTGTATCCTTTAGCTATAGTTCAATGTAATAGAAAATATTATATTAATATTGCTGTGTACATAAATAATGTTTTTTTTGTACCAAATCATAATTTTATATATTATAGGATGCAAAGATGTCATTCACAATACATTTTTAGAAATTCTCGTTTTTTATTCCGATAACCCGCTTTAGCTAATAGTAATCCTAATACATATTGCATGTTTCGTCCTTCTTTCTCGTCAAAATGGATCATTGGATTAAGGTGATTTTCTGTATGGAAACATCGGAAAGGTGAAGTGACAAAATGTCATTATGCTTCTTTTTGTCGCGAAAGGAGAAACAGCTGGTAATAAAATAAATCAAAAGTTATTCCAATCTACGAAGTCACACACCGAAAGCTTTCTCATAGCAATAAACCACGGAAATCTCGTCGTAAAACTCACAAAGTTGTATTTTTACCAAACATATTAATAGTTTTATTGGTCCAATAGTTTTTATTGCGCGATAAGTGGCTAGGTCAATATAGATCTAATGTGTTTCGGCCATCAACGTAGATGCCATCAAAGTAGGCCAGATACGTGCCTTTATATGACTTGAAGGGTTTCAGTATTAAACCAACAGGAGAGCTCGCGAGCACAAATTTATATGCATACAAGTCTGGCATATTCATTGCGATGTTGTCGTGTGAGTTCATACACGCAATATTTAATTTGTATATTGTCCCAACCGTAAGGACATTATTCTTTTTATTCATTATTAAATTACTGAAGATAATGATCATACGTTTTTATGATTTGTCGGCCTTATGCCTTTTTCAAAGGTCTTTTTAAAAACTTGGTCAAACTACGACCGACTGCTCGACGAGGATTGTTTCCCTATTGGTGATTGGAACGAGTGTATGGCCTGTCTGGTTGGTTTAAGACTCGTTTTGACGACGATTACCGATTACCTACTGTGGGTCTTAAAATAAAAATATATACTCTTATTTTTTATTTTAAGACCCACAGTAGGTGCCTATTATTTTCCCGTATATAATCAATAAAATTTTTAGTCTACTTTCATGAGAAATAACAACGTTATGGTTCTTTAAGCTCACTTTTTCTCGTGGCATTCTCACACTCCATTTTATAAATAAGTATAATAAATATTTAAAACAAACGCCATAGAAACTAATCTCTATTTCAGGATTAAATTGAGCTTTTGTACTTGTATCTCACAAGTAAGATATCACGTATCTCATGAGACATTAGTGTACGTTGAGTTTTGTGAACTAAGTGAATGAAGTATATATTTGTAAGCTGAAGTGGCTATATTTTATCCTAACTATCCTAATCCTCCCTATATAATAATTAAAAAATTTAATGTAACTTTGTTATCTCTTTATGCTTTATCTACTCAACCCAAGGAGAATACAACCAATATGTATTCTCCTCGATTCAACCAATCTGCTTAAAGTAGCAATTTATCTATTTTCTATTAATTTGGGTATTTCAGTTTTTGAGCTACATATTTATATTCATTTATATTTATTTATTTCAGAAAACAATATTTGTGAAAATATTAAAAGACAATAAAAAAAATAATCAAAAAAATAATACATTAAATCTGTCACAAAATCCTGGTCAAATACTACTTCAATGAATAGTAATATTTTACAAAAGATAATCTTTTAATTTTACTGAACTACTCACTCCTATACAATAAATCTTTTAGCTCCATCAGAAGTTTATTAAAAAATCGAAAGGCTCCACTTACTTACTACAAGTCGTGTAGACTTGTAGTAGTGAGTAGTCGAGACATGTCTTGCAATGTGAAAAACGGAGATCTCTACCCTTTTATAGGAAATTGCTACGCCTCTACACGAGTTTGCATAATGAAATATTTCGCAAGACGTGATTCAAGTGGGCTATTCGTATTTTATTGCACTTGCTAGTTATTTGATTAGCATAATAATCATCTTTGTTAACATTATGTGTTTAACGTTTTTAATTTTATACATTAACAGATACAAAAAGTAAATGTGATATATTAAACTTCAATCAAAATCGATAGGTTTGAGATAAATCTTTTTTTAAAGGATCGGACGGGGATCCCGTCCTTCCTTTAAAAGGGTAGTCAATAAATAATCGAATTGGAATTATGCTGGTTTTCGGGATTGAATCGTAGTTGTATCGAAATTGATAACATTTCGATCCTGAAGATAAAAAACAATTGAACAACAATACGATCGCCTCAGATCGGGCCGGCGAGAATTGAAAGTTTAAATGCAATTTGATGCAGCTCATTCTGAACGTAGATACGTTACATATATACCTTTGTGAACTTAATAGAATTTAAGCTATATACAACGCAAACTCGTTTGCTGTAATTAAGCTCATGTACTGAGCTTAATTACAGAGGCCTTTGTACATCCCAAAGGTAAAATTACAACGAACTTGAGAACTACAATGAAGAAACGGCTTGTTTAGATCATGGCTCGAAAATGTCCTCCTCTGTACCATTTTTGGCCCAACATAGTGGTTTCAGAAGTGCAGAAAACAGAATGTATGTTCCTTGGCTATGTATCTGTGGAGCTTTATAAAACAGGGCTCATCTTTTGTCATGTCTAAAATGTCCCTCCTCCTACACAGTAGGGGTACACATCTCAATGAGATGGCGTGGCGATTGCTGTCGCCAACTTTTGGACATTAACTATATAATTTTGACTGTCATTTCGTCTCACAAATAATGAGAAGTTACAGAACAGTGAAGCGGTGGTATACCAGTGGTTGCCTTTGATAAAGGTCCCAGGACTCGTGCCGCGTTTGTATCCTAATCTAACTCCTATAAATAGCAAGACTTTCTTTCGAGGTGAAGGAAAAAATTCTGAGTAAAACTACTTTCTTATCGAGTATGTTATTACTAACATTGGTGTCAGATTTTAATCAAGTCACCAAAAGGCATCTGACTTGACCTTTATCACTACCTACCAACATCTAGATGTTGGTAGTTTATTAGTGTTTTTGGGACACGACACTAAATAGTGAACTAAACTGTCGACTAGTGTGCAGAATTCTTCACGCATTGTTAAGTTATGTGATACTAGATAGTTGGACTATGGTTTAAGGGGAGTCTAGGCGAGTCTACTCGCCCAATATTCCAAATAACAATACCTACTGATAAAACACTTTCGGGCATCATTGTGAAAATGCAAAAGAATAAAGTAAGGACCAAACTTTTCGTATTCAAAGAAAAAAAAACGCGGCAAGATCTGTTTAACTTGGAAATGGATTCCCGCAGTAACCGCCGAGTTTTATCTTATTTTACGTTGATGAATTTTTTTTCATTAATCTGATGAAAGTGGCGCCCTCTGGAGTTGTGGAATGCAAACTTGTTCTGGAACATTGAAAACATTTACGAAGTTTACCTGAAGCGGTGAAAAGGGAATGATATATTTTTTTATATTTACATTTTATTTGTCAACACCTGTCCCTGATCCCTGATATCTGTAATCTGATCTTGTAATTTCATTAATTCCTACATCAGTAGGATGAGTAAGAGACGCTATAGCCTTTCCCCCGACCAATTTCCCAAGTAAAATTAGATTGATTCCTAGATAATAGTCTTTAGCCTACTCCTAACTAAAGATACTATGAAACAAACTGAATGTCTCTATTGAATTATTAGTTGGGACCGGATTCCGATTTGTCACCAATATTTTTTTTAATTAAAAAAAAAATAACTATTTACTAAAACAAAAAAATCTGTGAATAATAAATGTTTCAAGACAAATTATCATATCAAATATAGTTTAGACAGACTTTTCTATAAAACAATAAAAAAATCGTGTCCAATCGTTGATTAGTATTAGCTTATACAAAACTTCCGCCAATTCCTGCTCTCCGATTTATTACCAACAATAAAATCGAATACATTATTCTACGTTATATCTAAATGAAATAGGTACATAACTATTGGCGTGGTTATAAATAATTATTACAAAGCATAATCACGGCCCAGTAATAGGATCTTTCATTTTCATCATTAGTTATGTCTTCTTACTATCCATATACAATTATTATTATATTAATTACTATTTTTTATCAGGGTAATACATATATATGCACTAATAAATAAATATAAAATTATATAAGGACAAATCACACAGACTGAGCTAGCCCCAAAGTATCAACTGGTTAAAGTTTTCTATGTTGTTTCAATTTAGATGTTAATCCAGATAGTACTACCTACTATAGCAAAGACATGACTTTTTGTCACGATTTGTCAGTAAACCGCTTGGTTTGGAGGCTTGTCTTAAGACGGGAGTCCTAGAAATACCACTACCCGTGGACTTCGACCTAGGAGATCATGAAACCTCGAGAGCTGATAGGTAACGAAAGCATTCCCAAAGAGGGTTGAAGTCAGGAGGCGATCGGTCATAAAATCAGAGTACTTAATGTGTTACATAAGCGACTTATCAAGGACGAGAAAGAGATATATAGAGTAAACCACACAGTTTAAAGTGTTAAAATGTAATATATTGTTCTACTTTTTGTTTGTAATCTCAGACGCCCCGCTGTTAAGGCGAATGCCAGACAAAGCACAGTTTTCATTATACCCGACCCAAATGAAACATAACGGATGGAAGAAATAAGTTTGTGGGCATTTGGTGTTCTCTGTTCTCGAAAGTTCTCGGCCCCTGGGGGCATTTGTCATCTCGCTCTAGACGTGGAGTACTTTAATTTTATTATTCCCATTGTCCCGCTATAAAAATGTTAAATATACAATTTTGTTTTTGGTAATTGCTAAGTGTAAATGGGGGAAAGTAGATAGATAAATGAACTCTTTCATGTAACATTTACAAGAAAGTCATAACTTTTTAAAACATAAACGAGTTTACACTTTTACGCCAATAGTTATGTACCTATTTCATTTAGATATAACGTAGAATAATGTATTCGATTTTATTGTTGGTAATAAATTGGAGAGCAGGAATTGGCGGAAGTTTTGTATAAGCTAATACTAATCAACGATTGGACACGATTTTTTTATTGTTTTATAGAAAAGTCTGTCTAAACTATATTTGATATGATAATTTGCCTTGAAACATTTATTATTCACAGATTTTTTTATTTTAGTATCATAGTTTTTTTTTTTAATTCAGAAAAATATTGGTGACAAATCGGAATCCGGTCCCAACTAATAATTCAATAGAGACATTCAGTTTGTTTCATAGTATCTTTAGTTAGGCTAAAGACTATTATTTAGGAATCAATCTAATTTTACTTGGGAAATTGGTCGGGTGAAAGGCTATAGCGTCTCATAAACAACGAGCTAATTGATCACTAAAACACATAAAAGTACCTTGTATTGCATAATATATTTTTCTTGGGCTCCATCAAATCCCCGGGGACAACACCGAACAGTATAATTACGTAATAAATAATCAACTTAAAAGCAAGTTACTTTACTTATGAATTTTTAAAGTAATCATCTTCATTCTCTTAATAATGATGTTCAGAAACAGGGTCGCGTTACAATTTTCATTTATTAAACATTTTCTTTGAAACTGAGCGCCTAATAATTATTAATGTAATTATTACAAAGCATAATCACGGCCCAGTAATAGGATCTTTCGGTTTTATCATTAGTTATGTCTTCTTACTATACAATTATTATTATATTTTTTTTATCAGGGTAATAATAATAATTCTACATATACATTAATAAATAAATATAAATATATATTAGGACAAGTCACACAGATTGAGCTAGCCCCAAAGTAAGTTCGAGCCTTGTGTTATGGGATATTAACTCAACGATACTATATTTTATAACAAATACATATATAGATAAACATCCAAGACCCGGGCCAATCAGAAAAAGATCAATGTCCATCATGACCCGACCGGGGATCGGACCCGGGACCCCTCGGTTCAGTGGCAAGAACTTTACCACTGCACCACCGAGGTCGTCGTCACACTACAACATAAAATGTAAGGCACCCTGCTTTATTTACATAGGAAAAAATAACTGTTATTATATGTACTAATTGTCTTTGCTAACAATTATTGCTCATATTAATTTATTCAAATAGCAGCTGAGTGCAAGATAGGATCTACTTGATAAAATATATTTGACGGTATCATATTACAAGGACAGTTTAAAAATTATACAGGTTGACTTTTTATACATTTGGCATTATTTTGTCTATGTGTTCAGTCGTTTACTCTCATACAAAAAAAATAATATCATGGGACTGAGAATGTAGACAAAATGATGCCAATGTATAAAAATAAATGTCGCCCTGCAAAAAAAAAAAATAGAGTACCGTAGTTTCCATCCATTTTAGGTGACGTAGCCTAGTACCGTGAAATGTGGCAAGAATCATTTTCTTCTGGCTCAAATCTGAAAACTGTTATATGTTGGTATGAAAAATTGACGGTAATTTGACGGAACCCTCGGCTTATCCAGGCGTTTTGAAATCTACGTTTATATTCATAAATATATAACTAATAAAATAAACAAGAAAACAATGATTGTAATAACATTTCCCTAGACGTGGTGAGAATTCATTTATTTTGATTATGCACAGAAAACATCACTTAAACAGAGCGACGTTCTATTAAAGGAAAATCATATTTTTCTCCTATCAAACGCCTTTGATTAATAATCCCGAAGTGAGAAGACAGCCGTATTTTTCTCAAGAAAAGTTACTATTCATTCGTCTGTATTAGGGAGGATCGTGTTGACAGCTTCAAATAATAAGACAATCATCAATTTTCCATAACTGTGTTTAACTTTAAACTTTCGCGTCTGTAATTATAAACAACCAGCTGTTGCCTTTAACAATTTTATCTATCTAAAATCTTGACTGCTGTTCACATTGTTCTACTACACTAATACAGTGTATTATTGAATAAGTGAATGAATTGCCTACAATATCATTTAGTCATATTCCTCATGGTTGAGAATCGTGATTACTGTACGGAATGAAAATACATAGAATTTTCTTGTTATTGTTTTTTGCATTTAATTTTACTCACAACTATCTCCACACCAAAAATCACATTAATCTGTTGCTCCGTTTGGACGTGTAAGAAGGACAAACAAAGGAACTAACACACTATAATATTTAAAAGGGACAGAATAGATATAGTAAATTCTTAAAAAGAGCTGCAAGGACAAACAATTTAAAATCTGAAATAAATAAAAACAAATTTTTAAGTTTATGTATTTGGGAGCAACGTGCAGACAAACAGATATACAATTACAACCTCCTCTGCTTGTGTCGGCGGTTAAAACGAGATAGATATATTAGAAGAGGCTGAGAGAAGGTGATAATGTCCACCTTATGCCTGTCCATAGACAGAGGAAGCAATCGTTTCCTGGTAATGAAAGGACGCTGCTCTATCGAAATGGATGTCCTCCAAATATCGTGTCCTATTGGTGAGATTACAGTTTACAAGCAACATTATGATTGAACTCGATTTTTTGTATAACATACTGAATTCATTGTTGTCTAATAACATAAATTTAAATGGATTTATTATACATGCTTTTTAACTTATTTTTGATAATAATAATGAGACGAAGACTGTCCCGGATAGACAGGGGCGCGGTTTCAATTCTCGCTCGATTCCAGAATATTTACATGTCAATATTATTTTCAAAAATATAAATTTATATTTAATGTATGTACTTATCTTCATACAATAATGTTATTATAAACAAACACAAATAGTGCACATAATACATTTGTTTGCATATTAAAATACACCTTTGCCGCGAATGACAATATTTTATCACATGTGCCACCTATGTTTACCAAACTAACAAACCAGTTATCTATGACTACATTAGCATAGACAACATACAGGATGATCCAAAATTGCGAACAGCCAACAAAGCCCACAATGATTCGCTGTCTATTAGCAAAATCATAATATAAGCAGGAATTATGTAAATCGAACATAGTTCAGCGGTTGTACAGTCCAAGTACTGGCAACATTTTTGTAAAATGTTTCCGTAAAATTCGTACAAAAGAAATGTTTTAATTACCTAAGTGCTCTTTCCTATATAAAAATCTTGTATTTAATTTTAGCTTGTATCTAGATTTCAAATGATAGTTCTATTTAGTTATAACCTGCCAAGTGTGGGTAGATACATAACTACTTTGATATCTCTCTGTACGTAACGGTGTTTTTTGTGTTGTAAAGTCAATAAATTATTTTTATTTATTATTATTTCTATGAGATTATTATTATTTTTTCAATTTATTTGCCCTTCTGCTTTCAAATATTTCCCGCCTTTGAGTTCTCTTGGTCTTGTCTAAAGCGATGCTTGACCAATATCGCTGGATGAAATTTCAGCGCCGACAAAAATGACGCATGGTAGGTGTCTTATATAAACAATAATAGAAAAATAAAAAAATAAAATATGAATAACTAAAGCTACATAAAAATAAACTAAATTACTAGATAAGTGAATAAAAAAAAGAAAAATAAGTATGTTATTTTTTTAAACCCCGACGCAAAAAGAGGGGTGTTATAAGTTTGACCGCTAAGTGTGTCTGTCTGTCTGTGTACGTGTCACCGTAGCTCATCAACAGGTAAACTGACTTGGATGCGGTTTATTTATTTGATAGTAATTTTTATGCGGTTGTTCATAGATATGTTTGATCAAAAACGGTTTAGCCGTTTAAAAGTTGTAGCGAAATAACTATTGAAAGTCAAGTTTTTTTTAATTTGTCTCACAAATAAACTTGTATTTGTGAAATAAAATATTGTATTGCCTCTGGCGATATCTGTCGGTGCCCAAAGCGACACAGGTCATCCATTCCCTTGCCAACCTTTATGAAAAGTCGAGTACTCGCTTCGACTGCTTACACTGTACCCACGCGTCATCGCAGCAGCTCGTTTGTCATGATAATCTGCAGGAAGCTAACGCTTCTATTTACATAATGTATGTATGTGTGTATGTATCCGGATCGAATGCGCGTCCCGAATTATGTGTGCTTTGATAATTGCTGCTGTTTTAATACATTTGCGTGATTTTGTGGGTTTAAATACTTTAGCTACAGCTAAGCTAAGAAGATGTCTAGGTTCTGACTTTTCTAGTATAATTAAACTTAGTTGCGTTAAAACACAGTCCTAAAATTAGACATTATGTTTCAACCATGTTTCAAGAAATCCAAATAGATTAAGAATCTCTATGATGATGTAATAACAATACAATGTTGCAATTGAACATCACAGTATGATAATAATATTTTTTAGGCCGTTGACTAGCAGTGGGACACATCAACAGGCTGATAAAAAATCTTTAAACGAAGCATGTCGAGGATATACCGATGAACTTCTGTTAATCATCTGCTTGTTACCGTCAGAATATATCAAGAGAAATCGTATTAAACCCGAAAATAAAATATCCGATAAATTTCAATACAAATAAGATAATACCTTATTATTTATCCATCCTTTGAACCGCAATTCATTTCTTTCGTATCAAACCACGAGCAGAATAAACAAGCGAATTCGTACAAGCAAAACTAAATTTGGCTATTTGCATGCGTTATGTGTTATTTCATAAATGTGAGGGAAAACGTTGTAAGCCCTTCACAATAGTTCATTTCGGGAGGTAAATATATTTTCGACTTTTTATTCATCGTACGTGTATTGTATCGGTTTGTTATTGGAATATAATCGCTTTTTCTTTTTGAGCTGTAAATAAATTTTAGTTTGGCAACACCGGCCGGTGTGCCCTGCATGCTAAATACTGTATGAATATTCCGTATTCCTTATTTCCGTATAACGTACCTATATGCTGTCGAGGTATATTGATTCAGAAACGTAAGACAAAATTTATTTTGAAATCTATTTTTCGACTCGGCTGAAAGAATCTTGATGACTGATATTTCTTTTATCTTGTTATATATATCTTTTATATTGTTTGAGTTCCGAAATACTAATAATTTGTAGTTTTGTATAAGATATACAATAGAATTGTGAAGTCCAGTAAGAAAGCCTATTTTTATTTAGCACATAGAGTAACTGGCATTGAACAAAGGGAACCTTTAAAATTTTCAAATTGAAGAGCAAATAAAATGGAGACCTATAAAACTTGAAAACAAAAACAAGCAATTTCCTTATACAACAGCCCTTTAATAGCCACTTCCTCAACTACCCGGATTGAATATCAGCAACGCTGACCTTTTTGAATCAATAATGAATTCAATTCCACCCTTTTACCGGCCAACCCAGTTTAGATACAGGTAAAAGATTTACACAAACCGTGAAACGGTTCCCCAATTTGTTACCGAGTCGGGTTCAAGTGGGATTACAGTGTTTGTATTGTTGTGTTCGAAAACTATTGTCTAACTATGACGCCACAAGTCAAAACTTTAAATGAACTATACTTAGTTTAAACGGGAAAGTTCGATAGTTATGAATAACTACTTATAATAAATAGAGGTCTTTGATGTCTTTCTTATCCATACTTCATTCTTCCAGACTAATAAAATATTTACTGTTTGTTTGTAACGAAAAACTTAAAAATCGTACCGATGTTCTATAAAATTTAGCATAGATAAAATTGATCATCAGAAGAAACATATATAATACATAATCTTGTTAATACATATAATATATAATACATAATGGCATTCTTAGTTATTATTTGCACGTATATCATCCAACAGCACATCAACCTGAATAAATTGTGAATTCGACCGTGTTACCGTTGCATAGAGTTCCATGCAGAGTAACTTGAAATGCAAGAGTATTAGGAAAATAATTTGCATATAAAAAAGAACTAAAATAGAAAAACTTACGTCACAGATTAAGATTAAGTAGACAGACCGGTTTTTTTTCTGTGTTTACATAAAACATGCAGGTAAAAGGCCCATCTTACCCTTATTTACTGTAATGTTACTGTTAATAATAAACTTATTGACCAGAAAAGAAATAAAATGGCATATAACAGTAAAATAAAACGATTCGGGTCTTCATATTGCCAGACCGACTCATTGCTTTTTATTAGAGGCCTAAACATTAATGTAATTATGTACACAGCACTGTTTTATCACTATAGGCTCTTATTATAGCAGCCATAATGGCTAAAATAGCTTGGATCTTATCGCTGGCTTTTGAGATGATGCTACATATACTTCCTTCAAATCAGAGTCGGTGTTGCTTCGTATTTTATAGTACTTATTAAGCTCGACTTCCGCATTCAAGATAGGAAATCTCACTTTGAGCGTTTTCCCGGTTTCTTTCTCATCCATTAAACATCGGAGCCCAGGACCCCCTTATATCTTAGTTTTTGTTCAGGCATCCTTTGTATCGACCGGCTTTATGTACTTTGTTGCGTGTTGATGACATTATCATTTCCGTCCAATAATGAAACAGTATTAGAAAAATATTTAATGAAGCCGCGAAGAATATGCATGAAGACTAAAGTGACAATGATAATTTGTTCTAAATATTTGCTTAATATATTTCTAAATTGAGTTCGTATACAACGAAAATTTGAATAACACTTATATAAACGCAATAAATAATTATAATACAAATAATTGTTGTACTGATTTGCGCTTGATCGCTAACTATATGCTCTACTTGAGCTAAGGTCATGCAGTTGCATGATCTTAAGGTCTTCATCACATGGACCTTCACGATTTAATAACCTGTTTGTTTTAGTACTTTAAAAAGATCAACAATCATGATTACTATAACGATTGTTGTTGTTGTTTTTAAGTTGTCTTTTTATTGAAAAATATTCTTTGAACTACAATTTGTAATTTAGAAAATAATACCATTTAACTACATTCACGCATGTAAGGGTCCCATTACATTTGTGTCAATTTATTTATTAGCGAAAACAATTTTCACAAATTATGCTTCACCGTAAAAGAGCATAATTTTTTAAGAACATTATCGCTATTAGTTATATACTAGAAATAGACAAAAACGTGATGGTGGCCGTAATGTGCGGTAGGGCATTAAAGAGTGCTTATGCGTATTCAGTATGCTTGTATTTGAATTTGACATTTACTTGTTATCGTTACGTCAGAAATTCACAATGGCACTGTGACTGGTTGACTGCATCCTGGCGCGAATATTGTACCTATAACTTGTTTTTTAATTTATTCGGTCACGATAAAGAATGTCAAAGAATTTAAATTGTGTATATTATCATTAAACCTAAAACTGAAATAAAAATACAATGAAATATAAACTCAAAACCAAAATCGTTAGTTGCATCTCGTCTAAAAGTAAATTTATAATTTTATAGTTAATTGGAACTTTCAGTTCAAAACTAAGGCCTCCGAATTCTCAGTCGTTTTTAAGGAGCTTAGTGTGAGAAGAGCCTTAGAGGCAGTTAGTGCATGTCTGCGTTCCATTTCACGCATCGAGCGCAATTGATACGCCAGGCGTTTCTGTTCGTTCGGCGTAGGAATTACGCCAGGTGTTTTCGACTTTACTGAAATCTAATCTATTTGTACAGATCAAACATCTGTCTGTCGGTCCCGGTTTCGACTGATCTTAATTTTGTTTGTTGAATCGTGTAGACGAAGGATTTTTCTCCATTTTCACTTCAAACATTTATGATTGAATTTGCTTATTTCTTTCTTTTCCAAGTTCCATGTTTTTATGTTTGTGTTACCTAGTTTATCTTTGCTATAATACATATCTAGATAACTATTATAATTATTACTATTATCTGTGCTTATGCACATATTGATATTTTTGAACTGTATGATTGAGATCATACAGTTCAAAATTCACATCCCACCTGTTTTGGGTCACCATATTACATTAAACAGGTTGTATTAGTTAATATTTTCTTGCGTAAGAATTATGTAGAAAAAACGTAATTAAAGTAAAGGGAGAATGCCACGATACGATAGTGATGGTTGAATCTTTATATATCGATGTAATATTATTTCCATATTCGAAGTTTTCCGATAAATGCAGTAAATTAGTTATTTTTTTCATAATTTTTGTCATTGATTAAGCAAAAAAAAACTAATGCAATTACATGAAGATTTAAATTAAGCTAATCTGTCGTAATCAGCATCTGCTGTTTAAATTAGAATCTATCTTAAATTGAATATGGACTCAGGCGGGAATCGAACCCACGCACCTGACTAACCGGGCTAGTGCTATATCTTATATATCGATATATGCATGTGTTTTTATTGGTACCTACTCTAAGTAGCACATTGTCTATTTCAATATAAGGTAAACGTCGTCTACATATTTTATGAACTTTCATTTTTCAATTAAATGATGACTATGAAGGCATTGATTGCGAACATTTTGGCGAGATTACGGTGTCAAAACTTTTAAAAAAGTAAGTAAACAGATATCCATACAAACAACTTATTATAATATACATAAAATATGTTTTACGCTTACTTATTATGTACTTCAAATATAACTAAGTGAATTATCAGCTGTGATGAGAAAATTTCTCGAAATCAGCCAATCGTACTATGACGCCAATATAAAAGAAATATATTTTTCTCAGTTATTCCGTTCAATGGTTTTCCAATTTGAGCCAATTTTTTTGTATTGAATAGACTCGTTATCAAAAATCCTGTTGAATTTCCGCGAGAAAATAAAGAGCAGTTGGGAAAAACTTATTTCTAGCTCTTAAGACTGAGTGTTGCCAAAAATTTGGATTGTTTCAAACGCTGACAACTCTGGAATCCTTCTGGATTGAAACTTTACCCGTTCTGACAAAGTATTGTACATTTGTACCTGAACCAAGTTTACTGTTGAATAAGTTTAACAAGGAAGTTACATGTCGAATAATACATAATGTTAAAAGTTTCCTTTTTTTCATTCTGCAATGTTTTTTGATTACATTCGCTGCTGTAATATGGACACCTAAAAATCAACAACTCAAGTTCGAAGTTTCTATACTGATTGTATGACTGGTCGTCTGCATGATGTTAGCCCTCTTTGCGAATGCTATTGTCAGCTGTATATTTTTTGATCGCCTTACACGATATCTACCTCAGTTATGGAGGTAGGACTATTTCTAGGAAAGTAACCACAAGCCTCGATAGCCGAAGCCGAGTTATGTACTGTAGTATTGTTTGTTTGTAAACTTTTTATTGCACATAGAATTCAACAAAAACAAAGAAAGCATTAAAAAAAGACACGCGTACAAAGGCGGACTTATCCCAGAAAGGGATTTATTAAGTACTTTTCAGATGAAACTTTGAATATAGAATAATTTGAAAGTTTGAATGTAGATTTATCAATTTTCGCTGTTCATTATATTGGAACAATATTTATAGTTTCATTTCATATTCATAAAACAACTCACATTTCTACTAGTAAAGGTTTAAGTGCAGTCGATTTCAGTACTTCACAGTCCACTGGAGAAAGATATAAGTGCAAACAAAGCGATCTTATCGACCTAGCAAATGCAATAAGACCAGACAATACAAGTACCACTTTAAATTACCTCCTGCCTTCTATTCTATTGCCTCGAATCACTAAGAAATAGCGCCGATACAGAGGGACGTGGGAGACCAGACTACCCTGGCTTTTACCAGTATCGCTGCAGGCATTCTAATAGCATCTCTTATAGAATAGCATGTGAAGGCTGATCTTGTCAGCAATTTGTCACTGTGGTGGTTTGGCCCCCAGTTTTTAACCTGTAATGAGGAGTTATGGCCAAAAATACCTAACTCAAGTGAGACACGAGATCTACCAGACGTAGTCTGTCATCTAAGTCAGGAGTCCAATTCTGATATAGAGAATACGAATATTGTGTCTTCACTTATACACAAACATTCAAATCTCACTCGTCTTATTCATACTCTCGCTTACATACAGCGGTTTATAAAAAATTGTAAAAATAAAAATAACAAATGCAAAGAGTGTTTAACTTCAGATGAAATACGTGAATCTTTATTTATTATTCTTAGGCAGGGTCAGGTTCAAACTGTAGGATCTTGTCTGAGTATATATTTATAAATAATTATAACTCGGTTTTTGACAAAGATTATTTTATTTAAGGGCTGGTAAATTACGAGCAATACATTTCAAACTCCAACAGCCAAGAATCGTCCATGACAGCATTTGTTTTTTAAAGAAAAGAAACATCGCGCAGGCGCGAGCTCGTCGTCACAGCGCATGCGCGTAGACAGCACTCCCCGGGTTGAAGATCATCTGAATGAAGGTCTCAAGGACCTGATAAGCATATGAAGCTTCAAAGTTACATCAGGTCATCATCTAGAGGAAGAGCACATAGGTTATTCCAGCCTCTTCTTATAGTCCCTTTCATGGTTTTTACTTCGGCGACACGGTTAATACC